>NC_086445.1:159023212-159323212 GCF_028390025.1 Pseudophryne corroboree
TTTTGTGGCACACCCAAAAAAAGGCAGGTTTCCACTCAGAAACGCTGGCTTCCTGTCAGTCAAACAGCGGCTATATTGCGATTACGATCTGTATGCATTTTTTGCCACTAATACCCCTCGCGCGTGTACAATGCAAACGCTACACATGCGCAGTCATTCGATAATCGCTCAATTTGCGATTTCTCTGAATAGCGAGCTATGCTGAATTAATCCGTGTTCTAAGGTGTTGGGATCAGGTGACCGGCGGTCAGCATACCCACGCCGGTAGGGAGGGGGGAGCACAACGAAGCCCCTTGCAGGCTCGGTGGCTCGCTGTGCTCGACATAGGTTCTATTCCCACTCTATTCCGTGTTGTGGATACCCGTGAATGGGAATAGTCCCTGTTAGTCTGAATGCCGACTGTTGGGATTTCCAGCAGTCGGGATTCTGGCGTCTGTATACTGACCAGTGGGATCCCGACCGCTGGTAACATGATTTCATTTTGTTCTAAGTTAGTTTTCAGCTTAAAGCAAATCAAATCTGGCTAATAATACAGAGGTTATGCAGGCTGTTCATTAGCGATGCAATTCCTGATACACCTATCAAAAATGGCGATCGGAGGTCTTCAATGATCAGCGATCCTTTGGGGAATTAGGGAAATTCAGCATATTTAAAAATCCACAAATCCAACATGTTGTATTTTCCCAATTCCTCGACCCTGGCGTCGGCAAATTGGGGAATTGTTGAAATCCATCTCAGATGTATAGGACCCATTATGTCAAACTGGCCGTTCGGCTGCTTAGGCAGATAGGATCACGTCTTTACTAAAGGTGTATTAATGAGGTTAGGGCATAATATTGTGGTAATAGTAATAATTGTTGAGGATTGCTGTCTTTTTCAAGCTAGCTGCGCTGCAATATAGGACCCGCAGCTTAATATTAGCTGATTTAGCTCATGTGTATGGGTAACATACTATTTTACGAAGTTTAATCTTGAATATATTTGTATTTGTTATTTCTAACTGTTTCGGTTTCAGAAGAATTTTTGTACACGTGTTACTTGTTGTGTTTTATTGTTGATAATGAAACATTTTGTTTGTAGTATTGATGCATCTTTTATGAGCTAAATCGGATTACCTATCCAGCCCATTAAATAATGACATTAGCAATTACTTTGCAAGTCTGAGTTAGGAAGTGATAATCCTGAAAAGTCATGAATAGAGAAATCCTATGGCTCTTAGAGGGTCACCTAGAATGTGCATGGAATTTCCTTCCCTTATTTAATGGTAAGGCTCCAGACAAACATAGTTTGTGGTATTGAAATATGAAAGACCACACAAAATGACAAAGAAAACCAACAGTCAGCATATATTTATAGTTTCAAGATTGAAATAACATAAGCTATAAATAGCACATAACGTGTACGTTGCACAACAATATAGCATTTATTTTCACTTAGAAAACAGTGATCCCTTGGGTAAACATAGCAGCTTAATATTGAAACATTGTGCTAGAAATCTGTTCAGTACAGCAGAAGTTTTAAAGAAACCATAATGAAAAATCATTCATAGCATTTACATATTATAGTAGAATTGTAGATCATTCAAAAATATTCCCACCACTGCCCTAACGTTGTGGAGTTTGTATGTTCTCCCCGTGCTTGCGTGGGTTTCCTCCGGGTACTCTGGTTTGCTCCCACACGCCAAAAATATACTGGTAAGTTAATTAGCACTCAGCAAAAATTTACCCTAGTGTGCGTGTGTGAGAGTGAGTGTGTTCTTTTTCATGTGGTAGGTAATGTTGGGGGTCATTCTGACTCGTTCGCATGCAGCGGTTCTTTGCTGCTGTGCGGACGGGTCGGAAATGCGCATGCGTTGCGGGCGCATTGCGCACGCACTTCGTTGCCTGGCGACGATCGTCATCAGCGACAAATGTGATCGCAGCAGCGATCACAAGAAGATGGACAGGCGGGAGGCGTTCCGGGGCGGATACTCACCGTTTCCAGACGTTTTCGGGGAGTGGTAAGAAGAACGCAGGCGAACAGAGGGCGGATGTCTGACGTCAGAACCGGGACCTTCATCGCTGGATTCGTCGCACTGGGTAAGTAGCTGCAGGGCTACTCTTGTTTTGAGTGAAACTTTTTTAGCATAGCAGGGCTGCACAAGCATTCGTAGCCCTGCTATGCTAAAATACACTCCCCATAGGCGGCGTCTAGTTGATCGCACGAGCAGCAAAACATTGCTACGTGCGATCAACTCGGAATGAGTTGGCCTTGTGAGATGCAGAGCTGCTTCCCTGCTGCAGGACCACCGCCCTGAGATGTTGTTTGTTCAGCGGTGCACTGAGCCCTGGCTGTCACAATCCCAGCACGCCGCACATCCCTAACACTAGCCTTAAGGTGACGTCTATGCTGAGTACAAACCGGGGGCCCCGCTAGGGGGGTCCCCCGGTTCAAAGTGCGGCTGAACACGGGCAAGGCATACGGGACCCTCCTGGGGGGTCCCTCTAGAGCCCCCCGTGTACACTGGCTTCTACTAGCTTAAACTAGCACTTGTGCAACGTTTTTAAGCCACACAGGAGACTTTGCCAGTATAAAAATCATTAACTCCAGCACCATTGGAGGGGGGCGGAGCTAACTCAGAGCAGGACCAGAGGCATTTTGGCGCCTTCCTCTGCTTAATGCAGCCACAAACAGCACACACAGCGCTTCCTGCATCACAAGACACGCTGGAAATCTGGTACAGTGTGTAGCAAAGGGGGAGAGCTGCTATTGTACACGGTCTGTGTTCTCTACAGGACAGAATTTACTCGTATTGCTGTGTTATAGTTAGCTGTCAGCCTCACTGGGGCAGTGCAGGTCAGGGTGTGCTGGTGTCTCTCTCTGTGGTCTCCTCCTCTCACATACAGGGGGTAATTCCAAGTTGATCGCAGCAGGATTTTTGATAGCAATTGGGCAAAACCATGTGCACTGCAGGGGGGGCAGATATAACATTTGCAGAGAGAGTTAGATTTGGGTGGGTTATTTTATTTCTGTGCAGGGTAAATACTGGCTGCTTTATTTTTACACTGCAATTTAGATTGCAGATTGAACACACCACACCCAAATCTAACTCTCTCTGCACATGTTATATCTGCCTCCCCTGCAGTGCACATGGTTTTGCCCAACTGCTAAAAAATTTCCTGCTGTGATCAACTTGGAATTACCCCCACAGTAAGGACAGGCTTGCAAAATATTACTGTCTGTGTGTATGTCTATGTCATTGAGCTTACTGTGAAACATGGGTAAACACAAACTGTGCAGTGTATGCCACACCAGATTCTCTCCCATGTCATCAGATTCTGTTTCTTGTGAACAATGTATTCAATCTTCACAAATCAGTGAAGGGGCTGGGGGAGAGGGTCCAGAGCCCTCCTGGCTAGGGTCTCTTAAAACTATGATATCTGATATGTCATCCCAGCTCACTGCTAACGTACAGAAAACTCAGCTATTACAACAAGCTGTTGCAGACTTAGCTGCTAGGGCAGATGTTACACAGCCCGCCCTCTCTCATGCAGGTCCACAAAAGTGTGGTCTACCTGCTCTGCTCTCTGATACAGATGAGGATATACAGGAGGATGGGGAGGTCTTGGATCCTGTTAGTGGGGATTCAGATTCTGCTCATGGTATTGAACCCGTAATTTTGGCTATACGGGACGTGTTAAAGCTCCCTCTAGAGGACACTACGTCACAGCAGTCGTGTTTCTTTACACAAAACAAGCCCAATGTCACTTTCCCTGATTCTGCAGAGTTAGATGACCTATTCAAGTTAGCCTGGAAAAATCCAGACAAAAAATTCCAAGTGTCCAAAAAAATTTTGCTCACTTTCCCATTTGCTACTGAAGGCAGGAAGTTTTGGGAGGAACCCCCATGGGTTGACGTATCAGTCTCCCGACTGTCTAAAAAGGCGGTGCTGCCTGCCCCGGGCTCCTTTACCATAAAGGATCCTGGGGACCGGAAAATAGAGACTACACTAAAATCTATTTACATGGTAGCAGGTGTATCGCAAAGACCGGTCATAGCTGGATGCTGGATGACCCATGCCATTCATACATGGGCTACTCAGATTCAGGAGGGCTTCTCCGGGGCTATGCTCCTGGTCACTGTGGTGATTCTCCTCAAGCACATTCAGGACATTACAAGCGTCTTGTGTGACTCACTCAAGGAGATGGTAAATATTAATGCTAGGCCTTCTGCCATGGCAGTGTCGGCGCCCAGGACTTTGTGGTTGCATCGGTGGATTGCGGACGCAGAATCAACGTGCAGTGCGGAATACCTCCCCTTTTCGGGGGAATGGCTCTTTGGGGTGGAGTTGGATACGTGGATTTCCAAAGTAACGGCTGGGAAATCCACGTTTCTCCCTTCTGGGGCCCCACCGGCGAGACGCTCCTACATGAAGCCGTCTATGCCTTTTCGGTCTCACAAATTTCAATCTAATGCCAGAGGTGCCTCAAATGCCACTAGAGGCACCAGAGGTGAGTCAAGAAAATCTACAGGCACCAGTTCTCAGGACCAGATCACCAGTGCTGCTTCCACTAAGGCCTCAGCATGACTGTGCCCACCCACCCCGAGGGGATCTTGAGGTGGGAGCTCGACTGCGTCACTTCAGCCACATCTGGGAGGCTACCTGCCAGGATACCTGGGTCAGGGATTTCATTTCTCAGAGCTACAAGCTGGAGTTCGACGATGCTCCTCCCCAACGATTTTTCAAATCAAGCTTACCAGCTTTGGAGGATATGCAGGTTACGTTGCAACAGGCCATCCAAATGTTGGTCCAGTCCCATGTCATTTTTCCAGTACCAATACCATAGCGAGTCAAGGATTATTACTCCAACCTGTTTGTGGTACCAAAACCGGACGGTTCGGTAAGGCCCATTTTGAATCTCAAGTCCTTGAACCCTTACCTGAAGGTTTTCAAGTTCAAAATGGAATCCTTGCGAGCATAAATTGCAGGCCTAGAGGAACAGGAATTCATGGTCTCCCTGGATATCAAGGGTGCCTACCTTCATATTCCGATTTTACCACCTCATTAGGCAGACCTGAGGTTTGCCCTGCTGGATTCCGAGGGTATTCACGAAGGTGCTGGCGGAGATGATGTTCAAACTCCAGGTCCAGGGGGTCAATGTGTAGTCCCTTACCTGGATGATCTTCTGATAAAAGCAAGATCCAGGGAGCTGTTATTGCTCCATATCGACCGCACTATCCATCTTCTGTCCCACCATGGGTGGATCCTCTATTTACAGAAGTCCCACCTGGAGCCAACTCAGCAGCTCCTGTTCCTGGGTATGTTGCTGGATACTGTGGTACGAAAGGTGTTCTTACCAGAGGACAAGGCAAGAACACTTCAGGAGATGGTCCGAATGGTACTCCGACCTACTGGAGTATCCATCCATCTTTGCATACGATTGCTGGGAAAGATGGTCGCCTCATACGAGGCTATCCAATATGGGAGGTTGCATGCCAGAACATTTCAATTGGATCTCCTGAGCAAGTGGCCCGGATCACATCTCCAGATGCACCGGATGATTTGGCTGTCACCTCAGGCCAGGATTTCCCTCCTGCGGTGGCTGCAGTCCTCCAATCTCCTGGGAGTTTCAGGATTGGACCCTCCTCACAACGGATGCGAGTCTGCAAGGATGGGGAGCTGTCACCCAAGGGGCAGGTGGTCAGACCACGAAGCCCTCCTTCCGATCAACATTCTGGAACTTCAGGCGATCTACAATGCTCTGCTTCAGGCCTCTCCTCAGCTCACGGATTACGTGATCCAAGTTCAGTCGGACAACGCCACAGCAGTGGCGTACATCTATCGGCAAGGAGGGACGAAAAGCAGAGCCTGCATGCGGGAGGTGTCAGATATACTCTTCTGGGCGGAAAGAAATGCAAGAGCAATGTCCACAATCTTCATTCTGGGAAGCGGAGTTCCTCAGTCATCACGATCTCCACCCGGAGGAGAGGGGTCTCCACCGTCAGGTGTTCCAGCAGATCATTTACCGGTGGGGCTGCCTACAGATAAACATGATGGCTTCTCGACTCAACAAGAAGCTTCACTGGTATTGCTCACAAACCAGGAACCCTCAGGTGAGGGCAGTGGATGCATTGACATCGCCTTGGCCTTACTGGCTGGTCTACCTGTTTCCTCCGATTACATTGCTCCCAAGGGTGCTCAAGCGAATCAGAAATCATGGTATCCAGGCAATTCTGATTGCCCCGGATTGGCCAAGGAGGCTGTGGTACGCGGATCTTCTGGACATGTCCATCGAAGACCCTTGGCCTCTACGGCTAAGAAGCGATCTTCAACAGGGAACGTTCATCTACCCGGACTTGTGGCGACTTCGTTTGACGGCATGGACGTTGAGCGGAACATCCTAGCTCACAAGGGCTTTTCCAAAAAGATTATTGCTACCATGGTTCAGGCCAGAAAATCTGTGACGTCAAAACACTATCATCATATCTGGAGAAGATATGTCTCTTGGTGCGAGGAACGCACGTATCCACCTGCAGAATTCCACTTGGGACGTTTCTTACGTTTCCTGCAGGCTGGTGTGGATAAGCGCTTGCATCTGGGTTCCATTAAGGTCCAGATTTCAGCGCTCTCCATTTTCTTCCAGAAGAAACTGACACTGTTGCCAGAGGTTCAGACCTTCTTGCAAGGGGTACTCCACATACAATGTCCTTTTGTGCTGCCTATGGTGCCCTGGGATTTGAATGTGGTGTTGGGCATTCTACAGTCCTCCTGGTTTGAGCCTCTGATGACAGTAGAAGACAAGTACCACACGTGGCCGATAGTGATGTTACTGGCCCTAACTTCTGCTAGGCGTGTCTCAGAATTGAGGGCCTTATCGTGTAAAATTCCGTACTTGGGGGTCATTCCAAATTGATCGCTAGCTGCCGTTGTTCGCAGCGCAGCGATCAGGCTAAAAATCTGCATTTCTGTGCATGCATATGCACCGCAATGCGCACGCGCGACGTACGGGTACAATGTCCTTTGTGGTTTTGCACAGGTTCTAGAGACGTTTCATTCGCACTGGCGGCCGCAAGAAGATTGACAGGTAAGGGGCGTTTCTGGGTGTAAACTGACCGTTTTCAGGGAGTGCTTTGAAAAACGCAGGCGTGCCAGGGAAAATGCAGGCGTGGCTGAGCGAATGCTGGGCGGGTGTGTGACGTCAAAAGCGAACTCTCCAACGTTAGAATTATCGCACACAAAGAGTAAGTTCAGGGCAGGTCTTGTTTTGCACAAAATGTTTTTGCAGGCGCTCTGCTGCACAAGCGTTTGCATTTCTGCAAAGCAAAAATACTCTCCCCAGTGGGTGGCGGCAATGCGTTTGCACGGCTGCTAAAAACTGCTAGCGAGCGAACAACTCGGAATTACCACCTTGGTCTTTTACGAGAACAGAGTGGAGCTCAGGACTAGGCAGCAGTTCCTGCTGAAGGTTGTCTCTGCATTTCACCTGAATCAACCTATTGTGGTTCCGCCCAGTTCTGACACTTTTGCTCCTCCGGAGGCATTGGATGCTGTGCGAGCCTTGAAGATCTATGTCAAGAGAACAGCTTGGATCAGAAAGACGGATTCCTTGTTCGTGCTCTAAGAAGCGCAGAAAAAGGGTTGTCCTGCTTTGAAGCAGTCCATTGCTCGTTGGCTTAGGCTTACTATCCAACAGGCCTATGTGTCGGCAGCCTTATCTGTTCCTAAGTCTCTGAAAGCCCACTCTACCAGATCGGTGGGCTCTTCCTGGGAGGCTGCCCGAGGAGTCTCGGCCTTGCAACTATGCCGAGCTGCTACCTGGTGGGGGAATAACACCTTTGTGAAGTTATACAAGTTTGATACCCTGGCCAAAGAATTTACCAAGTTTGGGCAGGCGGTCCTGCAGATGTCTCCGCACATTCCCGCCCGTTCTGGAAGCTTTGGGATGTCCCCATCGTACTAGATTCCCCCAATATCCCTTATGGATGCTAGAGAAAATAGGATTTTAATTACCTACCGGTAAATCCTTTTCTCGTAGTTCATAAGGGATATTGGGCGCCCGCCTCAGTTCGTTGACTTTTCTGCAGGTTCTGTGTTATGTGGTCACCTGCTCAGATTACTAGATCAGATATTTATTATTTTTATTATAATATGTCTATATATTTTCTTCAAGGATTTTATACTGCATATCTTAATAAATATATAATTCTTAGTATTCTTGATTTATACTGACTTTAAAGGTTTTTTTTTTTGTGGGGGGGGACCCAACATACATTATATATACTTAATTGAAAGCTTCTTCATATAAGAGTATATAAGCACTCTCTGCTCTTTCGAGTGTCTATATTTGATTTAGTGATTAAGCGCAGCCCCCAACCGAACTTTCCTATAAGACAGTCCTGCTTAGGGGATCAGTGTTGATGACCGCTGGACGGGATGCCGGCGGTCAAAATACCGACGCTGGAATCCCGAAAGGAGAAACTCCAACAGGGGTGAGTATGCTATGCTAACCCCCCTCCCCTTCCTCCTAACCTTCCCTTCCCACAGCCTAACCCTAACCTCCCCCCTCAGTACCTAACTCTAACCTTCCCCCGGTGGTACCTAACCCCCCCCTGTCCGCAGCCTAACCCTAACCTCCCACCTACCACAGCCAAACTTCCCCCCCGGAGTTGGCTAAACCTACCCCCACCCCCCGGTACTATCCCGCCACTGCGATACTTACAACGGTTGGGATACCGGCTATCGAAGTTATGGCGTCTGTCTCCTGACCCAGCCTAGATTCCGATGTCGGCATTCTGATGGGTGTCGGGATCCCGACGCCGGTATTTCGACTGCCAGGATTCCGACAGCCGGGCTTTTAACCGTATACCCTGCTGGGATTTTAGTACTATTAATGATATAAATAAACTCAGAAAATTAGCAATTTAATATCATATAAACTATGGGGAGACTCAGTATTATTTTGATCTAATAGCACTATATATTAAACTATCAACCTCCGCTAAACTTCAACAGGGGCACCCATGACAGATTCTTCCTAGAACCTTATTATAACTATTGCCCTCCTCCCAGTATGCCAGTTTTGAGAGGTATAAACTATTGATTATATTTAATCATACTTGGAATATTACATGCGTTCAATGAAGTTGGATGGTGATCATTGATCAACAGCAATATGAAATCGTGTCACAAACTTCTGATGAATGATCCACGACATTGGGAGCTATCCAGTTACCTGCAATAGTGCCGCAATCACGTAAAACTGGGTTTTTTTGTGTTTTATTTTTTATCACCCCAATCGTATTGGCTCACATTAAAATCAAACAAAATACTTTATTTGTGCACATAGGGCTCCAGTTATCTACTTACTGTATGTGACATCTGAGTGCACCAGGGGTTGTTTCTGGAGGTTTTTTTTATATATTCGCAAATGAGGTTAATACCTAAATTATATATTATTTGTTTTGTAAATAAGAAAAAACACATTACAGTTCTGTTTTTTGGGGGGACAGTAAAGCATTTGCTATGTAAATCCGTGGTTAAATATACCTGAATACAACCCTTTGACGCCATGATGTGAGAGAATAAAATGTCAACTTGCCCAAATAGGGCAAATACATTTTTCTGAAATTTGCTTCATGAGCTTTGGTTCATACTTTTATTATTATACTTTCTGTCAGTTCATGCTTACCTACTCTCTGGAAAGTTCCGGGAGGTTCCCAAATGTTGGGGAGAGTCTCTTGATAAAGTGGGCATCCTTCTGGCTGACTGTGAAGTGGGCGGGATGCGGACTTGATAATGCATGTTACTATGACTTGCGCCCAGCACAGGGCTAGTCCTTCCCGCATGTCAGGCCCGACCCTCCCCCGCACAAGTACAAAAGCATCGCACAGCGGCGATGCTTTTGTACTGGAAGAGTAGCTCCCTATCAGCACAGCTCCTGCGCTCTGGCTGGGAGCTACTGGTCGCTGACCGGGTCGCAGCGGCTGTGTGTGAAGTCACGCAGCCGCCGCGGCCCGCCCCCCCCCCCAACGGTCCGGGCACGCCTGCGTTGCCCGGACCGCACCCCCTAAACGGTGGGCAAACTCCGCCGGCCCGCGCCCTCCTGCCCAGCGACCGCCTCTGCCTATCAATCAGGCAGAGGCAATCGCAGGGCTAAGACAGCCGTCGGCACTGCGGCGCCGGCACATGCACAGTTCAGACCTGATCACTGCTGTGCGAAAACGCACAGCAGCGATCAGGTCTGAGTTAGTCCCTATGTCTATCCTATAGATTGTAAGCTTGCGAGCAGGGCCCTCCTACCTCTATGTCTGTCTGTTTTTACCCAGTTTTGTTCTATTACTGTTGTTCTAATTGTAAAGCGCAACGGAATATACTGCTCTATGTAAGAAACTGTTAATAAATAAATAATGCTCTGTGACGAGTGGGCTTATATAAGGACAGCTTACTATGGTCACTTATACTGCTGTATGTATATGTTTTTCTTAAGCTTATACTTTTGTAAAGGTTTATATTTAGATGTCCTGGTTTTTAAGAATTGTATGCATAAAATATTTTACTCATGGTTTATGTGATGTTCTTTCATTTAAGATGAAGGATATGATCCTGTTTTCTCACAGTGTTGTTGTCCTACAGTAGAGCGTATATTCTTTTGTGTGAGTCTTTACCATTTTATTGCTTTACATTCTATAAATTGCTTGTCATGAATCGGCCTTCAACCCCATCTAAATGTAAATGCCACAACGTAACCTACAAAGCTCTCTGTATTTATTTCTGCCTGTATGTATTGCATTTTTACTACTACATAAGAAGAGGTGAATTGTGGTGGTTGTATGGTTTTACTATGCTGCTCATAGTCTCCTAAAATGTATTAGCAGTATCCTGTATAACCTGCAGATGGCACTGTTGCTATAGCTGATCTAAACTTCCTAAAATCCTCTGACAACATCATAAGAAATCATTATATATATTCAACAATGCATTTGTTTCTCTACTTTTTATATTATTAACAATATATTGAAATAGTTAACTAATATGAGTGTATATAGTATATACATAAAATATAGGTAGCCAGTTGGATCCCTAATTCTTTGGGCAACCACTCAGAAAGCCTGCAGGTTTGGAGTTTACCACATAAAAGTAGCAAAATATCTATTATAGACTGTAGAAAATTAGTAAATTTGTTCTTTTTTTGTTTCTTTTCTTCAGAGAACAGATAATTAAGCAGTCCACCGAACTTGTCTGCCGAGCTTACAGTGAACTCTACGAGGCTGTTATGAGTCCTGTCAATGGCTACAGGGAGCCCACAAGCATCCTGCATAGATCTCCACAACAAGTTCAGTCCCTCCTCTCATAAATTGTGCCTACTTTCTTATGTACAGTACACTATATGTTTTAAATAAACAAAATTGACAATATTTAAAATGTAGTATATGTTTAAGTTATTTAAACTTGTTTGACATTGCAGAGATTTCTGGGTGCGAGCATTTGTAATAAAGTACAATTTGTTTCCAGCACATAACAGATCATAACAAACCTGTATACTTTATTACAGGACTGCATTGTAGTATGATATACACATTTGAGTCACATTATGATCACCTCCTCCATTTGACGTTGGCTGCGCGTAACCCAAGAAGTACGTCACGTGTCGTGCGCTGGCATGGTGGGTATATAAGGCCTGCACACATATCTCTCGTTGCTGTCATGGGTAAAATGGGAGATTTACCCAAGTTGCAAACCAGGATGATTATTGGCTTTCGTGCCAAGGGTGGCAGTATTTATGAAACAACGCAGTTTGTGAAGTGACATCTTAAACGCAGCTATTTGATCACTTTGTTAGTATCTCTACTTTTGTGAATTAGCATCAAGATGTAGAGAATGTACTAATATGGTGAATTTAGAAAAATTTAACACAGACATGGTAGCCCTTTATATTTGTGACACTTTGATCAAGATTGCATCTGGGCTCATTTGGGGCAAACCTGGTACTCAAGGGAAGATATATTGATGACTTATTTCATTGTTTGGAGGTTGATTAACTTTCACTTGATCACTTTTACTCGAATTAATAATAATGATTGTAATCTCACATTCACTCGCACTTGAGTGAAATTTATCAGAGAAATGTAGAGCCATGACTTTTTGTATTTTTACCGTTGTATACAAAGCCAACTTTTATGCATTTGTAGAAACCATACAACAGAAGAGCCCTTATTTTAAGCCAGACAAAAATCATGATAACTGTGCGAACCCCCTTTTCCTGCACAAAGGGGGTAATTCAGAGTTGATCGCAGCAGCAAAGTTGTTAGCAGTTGGGCAAAACTATGTGCACTGCAGGAGGGGCAGATGTAACATTTGCAGATAGAGTTAGATTTGGGTGGGTTATTTTGTTTCTGTGCAGGGTAAATACTGGCTGCTTTATTTTTACACTGCAATTTAGATTTCAGTTTGAACTCACCCCACCCAAATCTAACTCTCTCTGCACATGTTATATCTGCCCCCTCCCCCCTGCAGTGCACATGGTTTTGCCCAACTGCTAACAAATTTTCTGCTGCGATCAACTCTGAATTAGGCCTAAAGTTCAAAGCAAAAAAGTACACAACTGGACAAAACCATGCTGCACTGCAGGTGTGTTCAAACTGAAATCTAGACAACCCCCGCCACCTCTTCACCACTGTCAGTTTTCTTCTCTGACCATCACTTCATTTACATCCCCCTTTACCTTCCTCCCATCCCGTTCACTTCCCTACTTAGTTTTTCTCCAAAATTGCTACTATACATCCTCTCAAAATTCTCCACCCCTCCACCATTTATTGCTTAGCACTTTCCTCCTTCTCCATCATCACTGGTGATGAAGTCTTCTCATCCTCTTCCACCTACTTTCACAACACCATTTTCTACCACTTTCTCCACACTCTCTCCCTATCTCAGTGCTTGCTGCCACTTCTCTCCCCTCTTTAAAATTATTTTTCTGGTACTACTCCCTTCTCCTTTAAATATGTACAGTATGTATTTATTTCTCCCATTCTGAAAAAAAAAAAGCATACTGACCTCCTCTCTAACTACTGTCGCATCTCTCTCCTACATTTCACTTCAAAACTCTTGAAATGTCTAATTTCAATGACAATTCACTTTATTTTCCTCCTACTCCCTCCTCAATCCACTTCAGTCTGAATTTCACTCTATGAAACTGTCCTTACCAAATTGCTAAAGCTAAGGGTCAGTTTTCCATCCTTATCATGCTTTACCTATTGTTTGCCTTTGACCACTCTCTCTTCTTTAAACCCTTCATTCTTGGGTTCTATGACACTCGTCTGTCATGGCTGCCTTCTATCTCTCTAACCGCTCTATCTCTGTTTCTACTTCCAACTCCAGTGCCCCCTCTCTTTCTCTTCTTGTTCTGTGTTTGTTCTCCATTCTTTCTCTCTTTACACTTCCTCCCTTGGAGATATCAGCTCCTAGGTGGTTATGCCTTTTAAATGATTGTCCCTTTAAAACATTGGGCAAACTCGCTGGAAATCTGCTGATGCCTGCATCGCGCATGCTGTTGCATTTACCCTTTTGTATCTTCCACCTCTTGCTCCACTTTTTTAAACTCAACATGTTTAAGATTGATCTTATTATCTTCCCTTTCTTTGTTCCTTTCTAAAGAGCTCTAGAATCTGATGCTTCCTCACACATGATGTAACCAAATCTCTTATTCATGCCCTTCTTATCTCCTACTTGGAGTATCGCAAACACCTACTCTCTGGTCTTCCTTTCTCCTGACTTTAGTCTTTTACATCTTTACTAAGTGCTGCAGCTTGTCTTCTCATTTATCATCTCCTTCAACTCCTTCAGAATCCAGCTTAAGCTTCTCACACAGCGATAATTTCCTCCTCCAACTCTCACATCCAAAATTTCTCTGTGCTGCTCCCCTTCTCTGCAGCTCTTTCCCTCAAACTATGAGGTTGGTTACCTTCAAAATGCACCTGTTCATTAAAGCCCATCAGATCTCTTTTTTTTTTTTCCCCCCCAATATATATTTTATTGAGGTTCTGAAAATACAACATTGAATGTCAGAAGTAAACATGTCATCCAGCCTAGTACAAAAATAAACAGTACAACAAACATCTTCTAAGTACACGGCATCGGGGACTAGGGTTAAACCTCACTTTTTCCATTTTCTAGTATATAAGAATAAAACTGTAGACGACACAGTTACCAGGATTGTAAAAAAGTCATTCTACAAAAATACTGATCGTCAATCGCATGCAAAGGCTGAAATATAAACAGTAGAATCAATACAACATACTAATACGTTCTCCCCAGTGGAGAACGAAAAACTAAGACCTACTGATCCAAAAGAAAAACGTAGAAAAAACATAAAAATAGTCGTACCTGCTAGGGCAGGGGTGGCCAACCAGTCCGAGACAAAGAGCCAGGAAATCTTGTTAGGTACATCAAAGAGCCGACTTCGAGCCGAAGGCGCACTTGCAAAAATGGGGTGTGACCTTGTGCCTGCTAGGCCACGCCCCTGGTATGAAATACATTGAAAAAGCCAGATCCAACATAAAATACAATGAAAAGGCCACTTCTACATCAAATAATTGAAAAGGCCAGATCCGCATAAAAAATATCGAAAAGCCAGATTCACATAATACGCTTCAGTTCCCCCCTGTGTCACTCCAGCCAGCACCCGCCTGTGTCACTCCAGCCAGCACCCGCCTGTGTCACTCCAGCCAGCTCCCCTGAGTGTATTTGGCTCCCTCAGTTCTCAGTCTACGTAGTGCTGATGCATGTCTGGCTGGAGTGCAGCGGGTTACAGATCTCTTGTGGTCACGTGACTTTGAGTGTTGGGAGCCACATTTGAATGAAGAAAGAGCCGCATGTGGCTCAAGAGCCACGCGTTGGCCACCACTGTGCTAGGGCATAGAGATCGCCGACCCATCCACGGAGACATCATCAGAGCAAGAGGAGGCATGTAGACAGCGGAGATGTGAAGAGGAGATATGGAAGGGGAGAGGCGGAGGAGAGGAGGGGGAGCTGCAGCCTGTGATGTATCAGTCAGGGAAAGGAAGTAGATGAGGGAGAGAGAGGGGGAGGATCGTGTAGTCACGGGAGAGAGAGGGGAGGGTCATCAGCCAGGAGTTGATGGCCGTACCACGTGGTATGCTGAAAACTCTGCTTAATAGCCAATTTCGTCAGAGTGGGCAGTTGGTCGATAAAACGACCCCAACATCGGAATAAGGATGTAACGTATGAAGGGTTCTAAGGCCAGGTTAAAAAGGAGGGGGGAGAGGGGACAACCTTGTCTGGTCCCTCTTTCAAGGATAAAGGAAGATGAGGAGGTGTTGTTGACTATCACCTGCGCATAAATGGATTCGACCAGGCCACGAAATTTATCTCCGAACTGTTGATAAGACAAAACCCTAGCAAGATGGGGCCAGGCAATCTTATCAAAGGCCTTCTCCGCATCCAGGTTAATGAGGATATTATTGGTGAGATTATGAGGTATGCGAGTAGGTGATAGCCGCTAGGGCGGTCCTGATACCCTGCACAGATTGTCTATGTTTGATGAATCCCAACTGCACAGGCGATATGAGGCGAGAGAGACAAAGCTGCAATCTATTGGCCATTAATTCGTAAGAATTTTAAAATCCTGATTGAGGAGAGAGATCGGCCTGTAAGAGCCGGGTAGGGAGGGATCCTTTCCAGGCTTCGCAATGACTATAATCGTGGCCTCATTGAATCTAATCGGTGTTTGTTTGGAGGTAAGAATGTGATTATAGAGAGACGTGAGGGTGGGTGCCAGTTCATCTCTGAGCATTTTATAGAACTCTGCGCCAAAGCCATCAGGACCGGGGCTTTTGTTATTCGGTAAGGTCTTGATGACATCAATAACCTCCTCAGCCGTAATCGGGCTTTCCAGAGAGTCTCTCTCGTCCTGAGTCAAAACAGGGAGAGCAGCCTCCTTTAGAAGAGAGAGGTTAGCCGCCGGGTCATCAGGGCCCTTGGAGTACAGAGACCGATAAAAGTCTCTAAATTTATTGCAGATAACTGTAGGGTCTGTGCTCAGCGAGTCTGAGCTTTTAATTGCGTTTACCCACGTGCGGGAGTTAGAGCCTTTGATTAGGTTGGCCAATAACTTGCCCGATTTGTTGCCCCATCTATGGATAGTTGGGCTCTTTCCATGAGAAATGTATTGTAAACAAGTTTGGCCAAAAGATAAGCCTCTTTGTGGGCGGGGGTATCGTGTTGAGTGTAACTCCTGTATGCTGAGGTAAGGGTTGTGCTCAAGGACTGTAGTTGGGACGAAAACTTCTTCCGTTTAAAATGAGTATATGACATGATGTGACCTCGGAGAACAGCTTTGGCTGCACCCCAGAAAATCAGCGAGTCTGGACTCTGGTCATCATTGTCCAAAGTATAATTGTGCCAAGACTGCTTCATATGGAGAAGGAAATCAGCGGAGTGACGCAGGTAGGCTGTAAAACGCCATCGGGGTAGACTACGGGAGGGCATATTTAGTTGGATATGGAGAGAGATAGGGGCATGATCGGATATGATAATATTGTCGATAGAGGTGTTAGTGACTCTGGGGAGAAGGTGAGTGGCAGTGAAGATGTAGTCAATACGGGAGTGAGAGGAGTGTGGGTGAGAGTAAAAAGAATAGTCTTTTTGAGTGGGGTGAAGGATCCGCTAGGGGTCCAAGAGATCCAATTGGGAGCAGAAAGAGGATAAGAGTTGTGCAAGAGTCATAGTGGTGGTAGTACTTACCCTGGATCTGTCCATGGATGGGTCGACTACTAAGGTAAAGTCCCCGCCAACAATTAAGTTCTGGCTGCCCCAGGTAAGGAGGTTTGTTAAAAGACCTGCAAAAAAGGAGTCCGGGGAGATATTAGGTGCATAGATGTTGAGGAGGGTATAGACCGTATTATTAATGCGTACGTCTAACAATAAAAATCTACCCTCAGGGTCACAGAGCTTTCTAAGTATTGTATATTGGAGATTGGAATGAAACAAAATCGCTACCCCCCGAGATTTAGAGTGGTACGGAGACTAAATGCATTCTCCTATCCAAGGGGCTCGCAGGGTATTTCTAGGATCATCTGGTCTCTTGCAAGAGTATAATGTGGGGGGACATGCGTTTTAGGTGAGAGATCACTTTCTTCCTCTTAACCGGGTGGTTAAGACCCTCCACATTCCATGAAACAATACGGAGTAACGTGGCCTTCGAATCTCCGTCTACATGACAGTGTGGGTGGGTGTCAGTAGACATATCAACCCACCCCTACCGGGAAAAAGATCAAGAAAGAAGCGAGGAAGATAAAACAGGGTCCCACCCTGTCCCAGCGAGCAGGGGGGGGAATCTCCCAATGGGGGGAAGGGATACCGGCCCAGGCAGGTAAGACTAACAAAACAAACATAAAATAAACAAAACATCAATAAACAACAAATAAATCAGTTGCAAGAGCAGAGGTGTGAGCCAATCACACTCTACCGTAACATTGAAACATTATGTGAGACCCGAATGCAGATTCGGGTAGCGTAGGGTAGCTGACGGATAGATACACGCAGTAATCAAGTGTCAGGTATAACAAAATGCAACTCAGGATCCTCAAAGAAACGTGATCGTCCATCTTCAAAAACCCTGAGGCGGGCAGGATAAAGCAAGGAGAACCTGATCTTCGCCTCAAAGAGGTGTTTGCATATAGGAGCAAACTCTGCGCTTTGTGGCTACCGATGCGGAAAAGTCCTGAAAGATGAGAAGGCGGTCTCCATTGACAGAGAGGCTGGCAGCTTTGCGGTAGTGATCAAGGAGTCTCGCCTTGTCCGCGCAATTCAGGATGCGCATGATGACCGGGCGAGGACAACCCAAAGGATTCTTCCTTTCAGGCCCCACGCGATGGGCTCTCTCAATGACTAGAGGGACTCCTTTTAGATCCATGGAAAGTTGCTCCGGGATATCCACTGAGAGGAGGGTCAGGAGTTCGCGACCTCGCACCGACTCTGGGATGCCTATGACCCGCAGATTGTTACGTCTGCAGCGATTTCCAAGATCATCGAGCTTTTCAGAAAGGTCAGCGACCTCCAGCTGTTTGGCCTGCAGAGAACGTTGGGCTTCCTCCAAATTATCCTCTAGGGTCGATATCCTTTGTTCCGCCTCATCAAGGCGAGTAGAGTGTTGACTTAGCAGGGTCGAAGAAGACTCGATGGCCTCTTTAATGCCCTCCAATTTCTCATATAGGAGTGGCCCTAGAACCGCCAGCAGGTCCTTATGTTTCATCTTCGGCTGCTTAAGAAGCGGTCGTGATTTACGGGAGCGCTGGGAGAGTGAGCGTGTGGTCGAGTGGTCAGAGTCGGAGGAGTCACCACATGGGGTGTCCTCTCGTGAATGCTGAGTAGTGCCTGCGGACATCACGGGCAGGGAAATCAGGAACTTTTCCATGCAAAGAGGTTTAAGCAGAGGTGAGGTAGCCAGGCACAGAGAGTCCAGATAGTAAAGGGTGTAACGGGTCTCACATATTAAATAGTGGCTTTCAGTAGTAGCTCATCCTGAGCAAGACGTACGGGAGGTGAGAGGTGAGGTAAGATGGGGGGGAGGAGGGAGGGGCGTGCGGTGTCTGTGGTTGAGAAGACTTTCAGGAGCCAGCAAGAGTAAGTGATGAGAGGGGTCAGGCCCCTGTGGGTATGCAGGAAGAGGGCGGCAACCAAGGAGGTGGAAGTTAGCCCAGGACCCATTGTCCAGGTGTCGGTGGACCTTTAGGTGCCCAGCGGCGATGAGGTCAGGGTCAGGGCGTCAGGGACATTCATGAATCCTCAGCTGTCACGATGTCACGGATAGCCGCAGGGGTCTGCACGGAGGGAGGAGTGGTGATCCGGTCGGCGGAAGGCAAGGGAGAGTTCCTCACCACACTGTGTAGCAGCTGTCAAGCCAGTGCAGCGCCCGTCTCCCTCTGTCTCGATCGCCAGGTCCCCCGTAGCTGGGGCAGTGCCAATATGGCCACCGGCCTTCGTGTACTGTAGGGGGAGGTGCAGAGAGAGATGCAGTCTCATGGGTGCCTAGCAGCAGTGAGAATGGTGGGTGGGCCGTGCCTCCTTATAAGTGGTAGACAGCTCCGTTGTGACAATGTCGGCAGAGCAGCCGAATCCCAGCAGAGCCCACCAGCAGCTAGTATTGTCTCCCCTCAGAGGGCCCCGACCGCGGCAGCGATCACCAGCAGATCCGGATATGGCTCAAGCGGCAGCAGGGAGAGCCAGCCGAGGTGTGGGGTAGCCGCAGGCGTCCCTTTTCCGGGTCCACGGCAGTCAGTGTGTATGTGTGCTGGAGCAGGGAGGAAGATGGCCGCCGGGTCCCAGTGCAGGGAGTGAAAAGCTGGCCTCTTCACCGGAGCCCCCCGCGGGTACAGGCAGTCGCGGGACTTTTGGGGCCGGCCGGAGGTCACAGACAGGCCAGACAGCCCCGGGGAAGGTGAGCAGGGTCCGGGCGCAGTCACCGCCGCGTTTCCAGAAGTCCGCCGGGTCGCCCGTGAAATCGAGGCCCCGGTGTGACAGTCAGCAGCGGGCCGCAATCCGCGGGAGCTTTTAATGCGCTCCCCGATTCCGCGGCCACTGGTGTTTTGCAGCAGGGGGGTTGGGAGGGTGTAGGTAGTAGGGATTTGGAGCAGGAGAGCGAGTTTAGGCGGGCTAGGAGGGTAAAAAGATGTAGTTAAAGCAGGAGCTATGCACAGCTGCGACTGATCTCCAGCGTTAAGCCACGCCTCCCATCAGATCTCTTAACATTCTTAACTGCCCTCCCCTATCATACATTCCCAGTTCACTTCCCCGTTATACTCCAACTCCTCTAGTCAGGAGCCTTACCCTCCATCCCTTGTATTTATTCTTCCTGCCTCCTGACGTTGTCCAGTCTACGTAACCAGAAGCTTACTCAGACTGAGTGCCGGAACTCCTTACATAGAAACATAGATTTTGACGGCAGATAAGAACCACTTGGCCCATCTAGTCTGCCCCCCCTTTTTTTTTTACCATATTTATATCTCAAACCTTTTTTGATCCTTATTTCTTTGTAAGGATATCCTTATGTCTATCCCATGCATGTTTAAATTGCTCTAATTTCTTAATCTCTATCACCTCTGATGGGAGGCTATTCCACTTGTTCACTACCCTTTCTGTGAAGTAATTTTTCCTCAAATTTCCCCTGAACCTCCCCACCTCCAGTCTCAGTGCATGTCCTCGTGTCCTATTGCTTCTCTTCATTTGGAGAATGTTTCCCTCCTGGACTTTGTTAAAACCCTTGATATATTTGAAAGTTTCTATCATGTCCCCCCTTTCCATTCTCTGCTCCAAACTATACGTATTGAGATTTCTTAGTCTTTCTAGGTATGTTTTGTGATTTAGGCCATGCACCATTTTAGTTGCCCTTCTTTGTACAGTCTCTAATGTATTAATATCCTTTTGAAGATGTGGCCTCCAGAATTGAACACAGTATTCTAGATGAGGCCGTACCAATGACCTATACAGTGGCATTATTACTTCTTTCTTTCTGCTGCTGATTCCTCTCCCAATGCAGCTAAGCATCTGACTAGCCTAATTGCCTTGTTACATTGCTTTCCTGCCTTTTAAGTCACCTGAAATAGTGACTCCTAGATCCCTTTACTCCTCAGTAGTTTCTAGTATAGGGCCATTAATACTATATTTAGCCTTTGGATTTTTGAGACCCGATTGAATGATTTTGCATTTTGTGTCATTAAACTGTAATTGCCACACTCTTGACCATTCCTCTAGTCTACCTAGATCCTCAATCATTTGTTTCACCCCACGTGTTGGCGTGACGAAACGCGTCAGGACTCCTCCCCTTTATTCACTGGACTGTTCACATGACCTCGGCAATATCCACAATTGTCTCTCTCCCTCTGCTATAGTAGCGCATGCGGCACACGTCCAAAGAGAGGAGACACATAGCAGGATCGTGTGGCTGCGGTCAGCCGGCTATTCATTATCAGCCTCTCTCCCTCTGATCATTATTGGACGGCGCACGTCCAGGGAGAGTAAGAGGAGACCCAGATACAGCGGGACCCTCGCAGCTGAACCCAGCCGGTAAACTACACACCTGCCTTTCTCCCCTTGATTTGCAGCGGGTGGTGCACGCCCAGGGAGTGTGAGGAGACCTTCGGCAGCGGGATTCCTGTGGCCACTCAATTGGCACATAAATCAAACTCTCCAGCACCATAACAGATTGGGCATACGGTGGACTCACCCGAGGACGCTCGGGTACCAGCCCCACTGGATAGGTAAAACAACCACTATTTATTGTTGTCCAATTACCGGCTCTATGAACATTGAGCTCTCCTTATAATGATCAACATTGCACACAGGAGCCTGTCAATTTGCTATCAGCCATTATTATATACATACAGTAGTAACTTTGTTATTCACAACTTGAAACAATATTTCAAAGCAGCTTATCAACATATGCTACAGTGATCTACGATTGTTACAATAAGCTGTTTTTATTCAGACTGATATCAATTATTCCAGTCTATTTAACAGGTTTACCTTGTTATGTGATTGTTATAAATTTTATTCATTTGAATTTCTTATATCTTTATTGTGGCTTTCCAGTGATAATTGGGACAGTATATTGGGGGTCATTCCGAGTTGTTCGCTCGTTGCCGATTTTCGCTATGCTGCGATTTGTTGCTTCTTGTGAAAAATATTCTTCTAACTGAAGATTTATGTAAGTGAATATGAAATATTCTATAACACGTGTATTTGGGGGACCAAGATAATGATATATAAGATAGCAAAATATTGGTGGTCATTCCGAGTTGTTCGCTCGTTGCTGATTTTCGCTATGCTGCGATTTCTTCCTAACTGCGCATGCGCATGGTACGCAGAGCGCATGCGCTAAGTTATTTAACACAAAACTTAGTAGATTTGCTGGTGTTCGAGCAACGATTTTCAGTCGCACTGCTGGTCGGTGAATGATTGACACGAAAGGGGCGTTTCTGGGTGGTAACTGAGTGTTTTCCGGGAGTGTGCTAAAAAACGCAGGCGTGTCAGGTAAAAACGCGGGAGTGTCTGGAGAAACGGGGGAGTGGCTGGCCGAACGCATGGCATGTTTGTGACGTCAAACCAGGAACTAAACGGACTGAGCTGATCGCAATCTGTGAGTAGGTCTGGAGCTACTCAGAAACTGCAAAGAATTATTTAGTAGCAGTTTTGCTAATCTTTCGTTTGCAATTCTGCTATGCTAAGATACACTCCCAGAGGGCGGCGGCCTAGCGTGTGCAATGCTGCTAAAAGCAGCTAGCGAGCGAACAACTCAGAATGAGGGCCGTAGTGATTACATATTAGCTTTTTAAAGTAAGAGTTATTACTGTTTTCTGGATATTAAATAAATATATTTTGAATTACCTTTGACTCCTTTGGTTGTAAAAATCTTTTCAGGGCATTACAATGTTCATGGTGTCATGAGCGCTTCTATTACTTTCCCTTCAGTTTATTTCTATATATAGGAGTCTCACACAGCTCCTTATAGAAGCGCACGTGCACCCAACATGGGGGGTAATTCCAAGTTGATCGCAGCAGGAATTTTGGTAGCAATTGGACAAAACCATGTGCACTGCAGGGGAGGCAGATTTAACATGTGCAGAGAGAGTTAGATTTGGGTGGGGTGTGTTCAATCTGCAATCTAATTTGCAGTGTAAAAATAAAGCAGCCAGCATTTACCCTGCACAGAAACAAAATAACCCACCCAAATCTAACTCTCTCTGCACATGTTATATCTGCCTCCCCTGCAGTGCACATGGTGTTGCCCAACTGCTAAAAAAATTCCTTCTGCGATCAACTTGGAATTACCCCCATTGTCCAAATCCCTGGTTCTAGGATACAAAATCTATTTTTCGTATATTGGTTCACATAGGCGCTGCAATTCTTTTTGCCTATTACCCCACCTGGTGTGTCTACCCTGTTGCTTACTTTTGTGTCATCTGCATTAAGGCATACTTTCCCTTTAATGCCATTTGCAATGTCACCAATAAAGATATTAAAAAGCACTGGTCCAAGTACTGATCCCTGGGGTACTCCACTGGTAACATTTCCCTCCTGTGAATGCACTCCGTTTACCACAACTCTCTGTTTTCTATCCTGCAACCATGATCTTATCCATTCAATAATCCTAGTATCCAATCCCAAGCTTTCAAGTTTATTTAGCAGTCTGCATTGTGGAACAGTGTCAAAAGCCTTACTGAAGTCTAGATAAGATATATCCTTGAATGTCTCTTCTGCGAGGGTCAATTGTCTGCAGACCCTGGGCTCAGCACGCCTATAAAATGTTATGTAGCATGGTCCCAATCACTGCTCCCACTCTGCCCACGAAATGCCGCTAGCATGTCAGTCATGCTTCAGCTAAGGGGGAACTGAGAGCGATCACGCAGGACTCGTTCTGCACATGCACAGTTCCACGAACAACGGTAGACCTGTTCTACATACATCTCTGAAGTAGGCCCCACGTACCAAAAATGGCAAGGGGGAAAAAAATTAAAAAGGGCTTTTCAGTCTGTTAAAATAGGAGGTAATGAATTGTGTGGACAACTGTTGAATTTAGCAAATTGTTAATCTTTAGCAAACCCCTCATCTTGACAATGATGCTTTTCAACTGCACTCATAGACATGGTAATGTGTCATTGTCCTGATGTCTTATTTTTAGACTATGAGAAGCTATTAATGGGATCCACATAAATTATCCTCGAGGACCTGTGCGCCAAACATAGATTTGTTTGTGATTTATCACAATGGTCTCTGTTCAATTCCCAAGACTACAGTCATCTCTGTATTTCATGCATGCTACTGGCATTAAACAAGATCTGTTAAGGCAGAAGTATTTTTAACTTGTGTTATAGTTGGTGTTGATTTTCTTTATCATCAATAATTTTTATTGAAACTTTTTAAAGGAGTTACCGAAAACAAAACGGAATGAGGGGGTAAGGGTCAGGAAAAATAGGAGGAGAAAAAAGGTGTGTGTGTGCGTGTGTGTGTGTGTGTGTGTGTGTGTGTGTGTGTAAGGAGGGTGGGTGGTACAAAGTCCACATATTAAAATAAAATATAACAACATTGCAGGTCATAAAACGGGTTGGAGCTGTGAGACCGGCGGTAGGGATCCCGGAGGTCAGCATACCGACCCCGGGATCCCGACCGTTGCACACGCCACAGGTTCTATTCCCACTCTATGGGTATAGTGGACACCCATAAGTGGGAATAGTCCCTGTTAGTCGGCATGCCAATTGTCGGGCGTTTGATCGCTCGGGATCCCGGCGTCGGCATGGTGACTACCGGGATCTCAAGCTGCGGTCACATGACAGCATCCCATAAAACAGAGCAAATACCACACACAATAAATAAACAAAACATATAGTACCAGAAATCCGATATAAAATCATCAATTACATGGTGGAGTAAGTCGAGACTCATTCCTCCATAGTAAATCTACCCCTTCGCCATCAGTGGTGAAATTGTGCCATTTAAACCAAGGCATTACGAGTCTTCATCAAAAAAGCAAATTTAATTTTATGTATAATCTTATCCTCCTATGTGCAAGAATTTTTCCAAGACTGGGTTTAAGCGATTTAATCATGCCTGAGGGATAGTCATGGAGAAGAGTAAGCCAGAGTGAGGAATGTGGTCTAACATTCAAACCCTTATAGACCAGATCAAACACTCTATCCCACAGGGAGCTAATGGAAGGGCACACCCAAAAGATATGAAAGATGTTGCCACCTCCATGCAGTTGTGCCAGCAAAACTTGATCGGGCAGGCCATTTAATTTGTCCGTGGTTATATTAAATGTGGTGAAGGAGTTTATAATGGAGCCTTAGATGATTATAACATTTAGAAATTTGATGAGCTTTTAATATAAATGGATTCCCAGTGTTGGAGCATAAAGGTTAGTTGTAAATCACTTTTCCCATAATAGTTGACATTTGGAATTATCTATGGAAGTTTGACCAAAGCAATGGGAGTTCCAAAAGCGAATATGCCCACTGAGGTTACCTCAAGGTATTTGGGTTAAAAATTCAGGAATGGGCTGACGAAGTAGGCCACACAGCTTAACCAAGCTGGTTGCCCTATGCCTAATGTGGTAATATGTATATAGTTTAGTCGAGGGAAGATTTCATTGGGACTGTAAGTGGGAAAAGGGGATTAATGAAGTAATACCTAGAAGGTCTGCAGTACATGTACGCCCAATAGAACACCAGAACACAACCGTGAGATCCTGAATCAATTAAAGGAGTCTATGTATGGAGAGTGTACTAGAGGGTATGGTGATACACTGATACCTATTGCTAACGGCTTCCAAGCTGGGAGGGAGTCCAATGGAGGTCACTTAGAGAATAGTCGGGTATTAAAGCTTGTATCAGGTCAACCCATGATTTTGAGTCAGGGGAGAGAGCCCCATCACAAAGTCAGCTATATGTTGCAACATAGGGTCTAAATTGACCTCTGCATATCCTACGGTCTTATCTGTAATATAAATGCCCAGTTAGAGAAGCGAGTAAGCATTATAGCTATATGGATACTGGAGCTTCATACGTGATAACATCCCTCCAGAAAGATTCAAGCTAAAGCTTCTATTTTCTTAGTGTTTCATTTATAGAACGAGACTGCGCTACTCTCTAGTACATTGTGGGGGACAGGCAAAGAGGTCTTATGGCTGGTAACAAACATAGTATAAGCAAAAATACATAATTTGTGGGAGGAGAGTCCGATAATTTTACCTGGGACAGGTATAGTACAGAGATTTCTGATTGTGGTTGCCAAAGGCTCATCAGCCAGTACATACTGTACATTAAAAGAAAGAGGGGACATCCCTATATCTTGCCATTCATAATAGGAAAGGAAGAGGATAGGAAACCATGATTAATGATCCCAGCTGCTAAATAGAGCATAATTGATTGCAGTATTGCACCTTGAAATCCATGCTGAGATAAAGTCTCACTAAGGAAGCACCAGTAAAGGCGGTCAAATGCCTTTTTGGCATCTAAGGGAAGAAAGAAGGAGAAATTCCTGATGGTGTTTTAATAGATACTCTGTAAGATTAAGGGGTGTAGTATGGATTAAGGGGTGTAGGAGACCACCGGTCAACATACCGATGCCGGGATCCCGGCGGGGAGGAGCGAGTGCAGCAAGCCCCTTGCGGGCTTGCTGAGCTCGCCACGTTGCGGGCCCGGTGGCACAGGTTCTATTCCCACTCTATGGGTGTCGTGGACAAGTGGAAATAGTCCCTGTTGGTCAGCATTCGGACCATCAGGATAGTGAGGGGGCGGGATGTTGGTGAAGGTCATGTGACCATCTGTCTCCTGACCGCCGGTCACATGAATACCACCCAAGATTAGGACCATGTGGGGGTTATCAGAGGCTTTTCTAATGTATCCCACCTAGTCCAGATGGATAAGGCAAGGTAGTAGAGGGGATAAATGATTAGCAATACGTTTGGCGTAGATTTTTATGTCTGAATTAAGGAGAGCAATGGGTTGAACATTTTGACAGTAGGATTCTTCCAGGGTTTGGGCAGAGTAATAATAAGAGATTATAACATCTCAGAGGTGAAGAAACCCTGTTTGGAAGCAGAATTAAACAGATAGATACAGTAATAGGCCCTATACACTGGCCGATGTGTGCGGCCGATATGAACAATCTCGTTCAGTAATTAATGAGAAATTGTTCATATCTTTCAGTGTGTAGGCACCAACTATAAATGATGCGCGGCCCTGCGATTGTTCATCGTTGGTGCCGGCTCATTTATACCTGCAAGCCAATATGGACAATATCGTCCATATTAGCATGCAGGACTATGGGACCGGGTGACGTCAAGGAATGAAGGAACTTCACTCCCCCTCCCCATCCGCCGGGTCGTCTGTCGGCCATCTGGTACCTCGGCTAATGTGTAGGGGCTATAAGTATGGGCATTAGAGGATCTGCAAAAAATCAATTAAAAGAATTTGTAAATTCATCCGGACCAGGAGCCTTACCTACTGGCAGACCCTTGATTACATCAAGGACCTCTTGTTCTGACCAGGGGGCATTGAAGGAACCTAGATTGTCTCCAAGTAGAGAGGCACAGACCTTGTAAAAGAATTTAAATAGAAACATCAGTTGGTTAGGGTGTACAGTTGTCAAAACGGAAGTTATATACGGACTTGTAATAAGTAGCAAAGGTATTTGCTACTATAGATCTTCATGAGTTAATTACAAACAAGGAATAAAGTACACCAAATTCTATTCCTAGTTTGACGCATATGTAGTCTGTGACCTAAGAGTTTGCCAGTATGGTAAATAGAGGGGATGCGGTCAAGATCCCGCCAGATGGGATCCGGGCGGTCGGAATCCCGACCGGCACAATCCCAACATATTCTCCCTCTGTTGGTGTCCACGACACCCATACAGGGGGAATAAATCAGTGTGCCGAGTGTGGTGAGCGCAGCGAGCCCGCAAGGGACTGGATTGCGCTCGCCCCCCTATCGGGATTGTGCCGGTCGGGATCCCGCTGTCGGTATTCCGACCGCCGGGATCTGGTCCGGCGGGATCTCGTACTGATCCCAAATAGAGTATGGTAAAGGCACTCCTCATGTGGGAAGGACTCTCTCTAAAGGAGGTGGTTAGGATGGGCCCTGTCAGGGACCCCACTAGGTATCCATGATGTTTGCACGCAGACTATGGCCACAAGCAGTAATTTGACTCACCTTAATTGTATCACACTAGCGTCAGGACTGCGATCACAAAGATCCCCAAGTCCTGATGTAGTGAGGGCAGCGCTGTATATAATACGCACACTGAAATATTCCATCTCTCTGCCTCTTATATCATACACTTTACCACCACTACCCATAGTTATTACAAAATAGCCACTGATCCCATAGCACTCTAAGCGGTCTATTCATGAAGCAGTGAAAAGTGTGGTAAAGCGAGCCAGTGGAGAAGTTGCCCATGGCAACCAATCAGCTGTTCTGTATAATTTTGTAGTATGCAAATTATAAATGTTACTTCAGTGCTGATTGGTTGCCATGGGCAACTTCTCCACTGGCTCACTTCTCCTCACTTTTCACTGTTTCATGAATAGATCCCTATCACAGTTGCACAGACTCAGCAACACAAACTGCCATGCCGTTAATTTGGTCTCCCCCTGCTAAGAGCAATCAGTAACGGTATTAACGTAACCATAGCAATCTAAAAACTTCTCTAAAGACTTGGCTTTAGAGCAAATTGAATATAGAAGATCTATTTGGTAATCATTCACTCAAAAGTAACAAACTTTATAGGATGCTTCTTGTGAAAAATATATTCTTCTAACTGAAGATTTATGTAAGTGAATATGAAATATTCTATAACACGTGTATTTGGGGGACCAAGATAATGATATATAAGATAGCAAAATATTGGTGGTCATTCCGAGTTGTTCGCTCGTTGCCGATTTTCGCTATGCTGCGATTTGTTGCTAACTGCGCATGCGCATGGTACGCAGAGCGCATGCGCTAAGTTATTTAACACAAAACTTAGTAGATTTGCTGGTGTTCGTGCAACCCTTTTCAGTCGCACTGCTGATCGGTGAATGATTGACAGGAAAGGGACGTTTCTGGGTGGTAACTGAGCGTTTTCCAGGAGTGTGCTAAAAAAAATGCAGGCGTGTCAGGGAAAAACGCGGGAGTGTCTGGAGAAACGGGGGAGTGGCTGGCCGAACGCAGGGCGTGTTTGTGACATCAAACCAGGAACTAAACGGACTGAGGTGATCGCAATCTAGGAGTAGGTCTGGAGCTACTCAGGAAACTGCAAGAAAATATTTAGTAGCAGTTCTGCTAATCTTTCGTTCGCAATTCTGCTAAGCTAAGATACACTCCCAGAGGGCGGTGGCCTAGCGTTTGCAATGCTGCTAAAAGCAGCTAGCGAGCGAACAACTCGGAATGACCCCCATTGTGTCTTCTGCTCAGAAATTATGCACCCGAATACAAATGCACTGTAGGAATTTAATTTGCAGGTTAAGAAGATCTAAATGAGGACGGAGAAAATAGATTTTGGGTGAGCAGCTGTAGAGAAAAAGCATACCTCCCACCTTCTTAATTGGTTCTGCATTGTTCTGGTTTGCTCTGGTTTTGAAGTTGAGGAGCTAAGTCCAATACTGCACCATTTGAAACAAAACTGGGGTGGTTCTGCCTGTTGGATGTCCTTCCCGTTGCAGGCCCTATTGGCCACATTTATAAGGCAACATGTACTGTACATAAAAGCATATTCCTACATTTCTCTATATTTTGTTCAGTGTAATAAAAAAACACACAGAAAATGCCATGTGAATAAAGATGATTATAATGTCCTCTCGTAAATAGGACTAAACAGAAAAATATTTTAATAAAAAAAAAGTACATTTGTGATGACTGAAGAGGAAGCTCCTAAAGTGGTCGTAGGCTGGATTGTGCAGTTCTGTATTTACGCGTTTCACCTTGTGCATTTCCATCTGAAAAAAGTTCCACAGAATGTTTTATGGGGTCAGCTCCAGTTGCTACACACAGACCAAACAATACACAAGCTGTGTGTTAAGGAATAGACTTTAAGCTCTACTGTTGAAGGGATTGATGAGAAAGCATAACATGCTGGCGCAGTAAAGACTTATGATAAACCTGCTTTGGCCATGGCCTTTGTTTTTGACAGTCACAGATAGAAATATTTTACACCTGCATATTTCGCTACTTTAAAATTATTTCTTTTTTATTCCTTTTTGGTATCCAATACAATGAAAGTGTTGAATTCATAGCCTTCCTTCTCTTTTTATCATCTAAGTACATCAGGAGTCTGACCTTTTGTAAAAAAAAAATATTCTATGTTAACGATTTCCAGCACTGAAAACTGCAGGTCTTTAAGAAACAGCTCTACACAGACACCCTACTTGTAAAAATAACTGAAGGTACCAATTATTTACCTGTATGGAACATATGTCGTCCAATTTTTTTTTGCAGTTTTAAATAAAAAAATACAAAAATTTTCAATCCTATAACTTTATTGTTCTAGATTTGTAGACATGAGGCTTTACATCCTTGTACAGTAGTTCCATTTTAATATTAAAGTGAACTTTGGTATATTAAAAGCCAAGCCTAATGAAATGTTTTTTTTAGACCACATATCCTGTAAAAGCATTTTATACTACCATGTATTCCTCCTTAGAGTACTTATTATTATGTTTACTGGGTTCATCTCCATTACAGTGTGAATATAAGACCATGTTACCAGGCCTCCAGCATGGTTATATGATGTAGTTGGTAAAATCTCTTTATGAAGTGACCATAACAGTCAACAAGTAATATTGTCTGTTCTACCCAATCTGCCTGTAGTGTGTATTAATAGCAAATTCAACTCTAATGGAAACCAACCATAAAATGTACCTTATAATTATCAGTAATGTCAGTGATACTCATGGCTAGACAAACATGTCCAGATCTATGTAAACTTGATTTAATGTGTATAAAAATAAGTGTAATCTGCTCTCAAAATAGAACACCAAGTTATTGTTTCACCTTCAGAGAACAAATTATTGACTTAATTTCCTATTATCTAGCAGTAGTTGGAGTTAAAACTGACTACTCAGACACACAATGCAATCTCATGATCTAACCCTTTCATCACAAAATCACAGCCAAGAGCCTGTATGACCATACTGTATCTTAAACAAGACACTGCAAAAATTCATGTACTCATTATTTCCTGCACTGATTATTGCAATAGTCTCCTTACTGGTCGTCTCCAAATCAGATTCTCACCTCTACAATCCATTCTGAATGCAGCTGTGATCTTATTCACATTCACTTCTTCAATACATTCATCGTGTGCTGCTCTACTCTGCCAGTCCCTCCATTAGTTTCCTGTATTCTACCGTATTCAATATAAAATACTTTTACTTCTACATAAGGTTTTTAACTAAACTTCACCAACATCCATCTCTTCATTTATCTCAAACTATATCCCAACCCGACCTCTCCAATCTGCACAAGATTTGAGTCTCTCATACACACGCATCACCTGCTCCCATTTGAAGTTACAAGATTTATTTCGGGCTGTACCCACTCTGTGGAATGCCCCCCCCCCCTCCCCAACACACACACACACACACACACACACACACACACACACACACACTCTCTCTCTCTCTCTCTCTCTCTCTCTCTCTCTCTCTCTCTCTCTCTCTCCTCTACTCTACTCTACTCTACTCTAGTCTCCAAACCATCAAGCATTCCCTGAAAATTCACCCCCTTAGACAAAATTAGCAAATTCCAGAACTACCCACATAACCTCCATAAACTATCCTACCCAATTACATCTCCTCTATACAGTCCACCACTAACTTAACATATCTTCTCTTTCTTCATGTTCACAAATGTTCACATCTTCCTAACCTTTGGCCAACATTGCTGTGTTACTGGATCATACAGCCCACCAAGAACGCCTGTAATCTTGCTACACCATTATACTATAGATAGTGCCTATCTTTGTGTATCAGTGTCAAATTCTCTATAGATTGTAAACTTGCAAGCAGTGCCCTCTTACCTGTATGTCTCTTTGTTATTACCAAGTCTTCTTTTATTACTATTTTTTTTACCAATTATTAAGAGCAACAGAATATGCTGCACTATAAAAGTAACTGTTAATAATAATCCTATGCTTGCAAATCTATAGCAATTCATCTGGTGATTTTGATCCAATGATTGAGATAAATAGATGGGTTGGTATCCAAATATCGACGGTCGGGATCCTGATGGCCAGAAATCCAATGCTCAGAACACTGGCAGATCCCAGTGAATATTTTAACCCTAACCCACTCCTCCCGCAGCCCACTGGTGCCGAGAAGGGGGGGCTAGCATGTACTAAATACCAGGGCCTGTGCTTACTGGAGGACCCCGCAGGGGCCCAAGTCTGCTGCCAACCCCGAGAGTGTACTTAACATAATTCAGGAAGTGGTTCCTTCCACCATGGCCAGCACTGTCTTCCCAGTGACATCTTCAGGCAGACGGCACTACACACTGAGAGCAAAGTTTCTCTAGTGTACATGCGCCGTCTTTCTAAATATCACTGGGAATATGGTGTTGGCCAAGAAGGGGGGGGTCTCGCTTCTCAGAGCAAGCAAGGTAGGAAGCGGTTGCCCTCCTGGATTTAAATGGCACCCCCCCTTTATTTTAGGGCCTTTTAGGCCACGCCCCATACTAGTGCTGGTACCCGGCATGGCTCTCTACAGCCCTGCCACAGCCTAACCCTCCCCTCCTGCAACCTGACCATAAAACTAACCCTAACCCCAATACACATCTTGGATATCTGTCGGCATAGTGAGCATTGGGATTCCGCTGTTGGGATTTTTACTACTGGGGTCCTGACTACATCCCAAATAGATAGTGCAAGTGCAGTGCAATAATACAAACTTAAAAGAAGATGGAAATATTTTAATACATTTTTGTATTTTTCTCAAAATATTGTCAGACTGTTACTTTGGCTATAGAGAATGATGTTTGCCCAGTGCACCAACCAATACAATGACAGCCTTGGGTTCCATTGAACTGACCAGGAACCATTACTGACCATGTGCTCACTGTGCACAGCCTTCAAAAAAGGATGCTCTGCACGAATGAATATAGAATCCTCAACTTCTGCTTTGATAAAGGGGAATCCTGTGCAGTCCTTAGGGATTTCCCTGAGTATTAGGGCATTAAGCTGCAGGCGGACCTTTATCAGACCTCCCCTGCTTGCCCACTCTTCTGATTCTAGTGTACCCCCCTAAGTTCCTTTCTGGCCAGTCACCTACTGGTATGAAGTAAACACCAGAGAAAAAAAGGAGAGAAATTCACTATTTGGACTCAAAGCAGTTTAAATACTACTCTCAGTTTAACCAACTGTGAAATGGTGCTGGTACCAGGTATACAATCTCCACAGCCATAAAAGGGGTTATATTAACTGACTGTTACCAGCTTTTATGTTATTTGATCCTATAGAAAATTAGGCATGAGTCTTAAATTCAATTTCTAGTGATTTTTCATGATGCACTGATGAGGATTGTGTCTAATCAGATACCAGTATCATACAATAAATACCGTTGTTATTATTATTGTGTGGCTGACAACACACAATACAAGCTGTAGAATGCTGCATAGTGAAATAAAATACAAAACATGTAATGATACTGTATAAAACAGAAAACTCTGGGTTCTCCTGATGAAGGTACACACAGAAAGAGCAGCATATATACAGGCTGTGACCAGCATTGCATCCTAATTTTTTTTCTTATTTAACTGTAACCGTTTATTCTAAAACATGAAGAATTGATGCATCTATGGTTCATCTTTATCTTATAAATACATATGAAAAAAAAAAAATCTTCAGTGCAAAGAAAATACCTTCTCCAGTGCACAGGCTGCAGCTATGACTGTTGAATTGGCATATGCTGATGGTAAATGAATACTAATGGGGAATGTAAGACTAGGGTCTCGAGTAGAACCGATGTCATGGAAACCACGATAATAAAGAATCGGATGATGGAGTGATGAATGGAGATTTCAAAAAGAGTATAATTAAAAACACATTATATCAAGCCAGGAGGACTATTGGCACATACTGTGGTTTCCTGTATACACTTTTTGGGATGAGTTCTTTGGCTGCTGAATTCCTTGATGCCTGCTTGAAATCTGAATCTCTGCAGTATGGGGGCCTATGCAGACCATGAAAATTAGCCTACATCAAATACGTGTCTGATAACAAACAGCGGCGCTATCAAACCATTGAAACTTTCTTACTTGACTTCTGTCCTGTGGAAGCTCTTGCTGGGGTTTTGAACCCAGAACCTCTATTTGTGGGGTGTGGTATATTGTATCAACATTTATCAAGTGGATATGTGGTAATGTCGCAATGGTTGTAATGTCGACATGCAGCATGTCAGCATTTCTTGTGGCCTAGTGGTGACTTACCTGGTCCGACGGCTCCAGTGGTGTCTGCTGGGTCCATCGGTGTTGTCCTGATGACTTCCTGCGGATCTTGCGTGACTTCCAGTGGTAAGTATTGCTAATCATAACCCCTAACCTACCCCCCTCGTGCCTAACCTCCCCTCCCATAGCTTAACCCTAACCATCCCCCTAGTGCCTAATCCTAACCTCTTCTCACACAGCCTAACTCTAACCCTCCGCTGCCAGTCCATGCATAATGGCAACATTTCACATGCAGGTACTGACATGGTCAATGTTGATATTTTAACAACATAACTGTCCACATTGTGGTGTTGATGTTATGACTACATCCCATTTCTGTGCCTGTCTCTAAGCCTCAGGGCTATTGGAGCAGATGGTTTGGTCACCCCTGCTGTATGTATTCTTTATTGTCTGTGTTCTTTGCCCAGACGTGGCTGATATAACTGGTGGAAATGACAGCTGCTGCAAGCACAAGGGAAAGGGCACGCTGTGACCAGGATGTCATTCTCCTTCCAGGGCTATATTAACACATGGCTAGACCCCTAGGCTTTCAGGTATTTTGAGCCCCCTCTTGCTCTTCAATCTTTCACCCAACTACAGTTGACATTTGGGAAACAGAGCTTAGCCCTCATTTTACGCTTTCAGTATTCACATGGACACTGATACCCAATTGAAATAAAGTCGGCTGACCTCTTTTCTCAGCGCAATAGTTCCTTCCATTCCTTTTCTTTAGAGTTAGTGTGTGCTGTTGGTGCGCTCCCCCACCACACCACCACCCACCACATTGTATCAAAACAAACCTCAGCTGACTATGAGTCTGCCTTGCTATGGTGCAAAGTGCCTTTAGCCATTGGAGCCCTAGGGCGCAAGTACCTTTGCAAAGACAATTGAGAGGCCCCTAGTCCCTGCAGGGTCCCTGCAGGGTCCCTGGACTTTAGCCTAGACAGCCTTATGGATAATACAACCCTATCTCCAGTACTGGATTGGATGATGGGACATTATCTTTCTCGCAGTCATACACATATATGCCATACACAAAACATATTGCATAATAACAGATTAGCATGAGCATAAATACAATACACAACAGATAATCATAACATACATACATAGCATAAGTACTGGAACACCAGTGGGTAGGACATAATAGCGGCAAGAGGAGATCATGGAAAGGGGCGTTGATTGATTCAGTGCTTCGTGATCTTGTACACAACATATGGGTACAGCGCAAAGTGCTGATGACATAGATAGTGCTACAGAGAAACAAATAGGAAGAGCCTGGGTTCTGCCCCTTGACAGCATACATACTGTTTCCCTTTACTGTGCATACATGCTGGGCACTAGGACCCAGGGAGGTTCCAATCTGAATTGCTGCTGCACAGAAGCATCACGCAGGGGAAGCGGACCACATCCAGTTGTCTGATGAGACAAAGATTGAATTGTTTGGCGTGAATTAGAGATGTGCAGGTTTCGGTTTTACTCGGATTTACTTGGGGCTCGAAATGGCATCTTAATGGATCACGGATGTCACGTGTTTTGAATAGCCAATAAACAAAACCCGAAATACCTGAGTAAATCCGAGTAAAACCAAACCCACTCATCTCTAGCGTGAATGCCAGGTGTCCTGTTTAGAGGAAATCAGGCACTGCTCATCACCAGGCCAATACCATACCTACAGTGAAGCATGGTAGTGGCAGCATCATGCTGTGGGGATGTTTTTCAGTGGAAGGAACTGGGAGACTAGTCAGGATAGAGGAAAGATGAATGCAGCAATATACAGAGACATCCCGGATGAAAACCTGCTCCAGAGCACTGTTGATCTCAGACTGGGGCGACCCTAAGTACACAGCCAAGATATGAAAGGAGTGGCTTCCGGACAACTCTGTGAATGTCCTTGAGTGGCCCAGCCAGAGCCCAGACTTGAATCTGATCTCCATCTGATGGAGCTTGAGAGGTGCTGCAAAGAGGAATGGGCGAAACTGCCCAAAGATTAGTGTGCCAAGCTTGTGGCATCATATTCAAAAATACTTCAGGCTGTAATTGCTGCCAAAGGTGCATGATCAAAATATTGAGCAAAGGCTGTGAATACTTATGTACATGTGATTTCTTAGTTTTTAATTTGTTAACAATTTACAAAAATCTAAAAAAAAATATTTTCACGTTGTCATTATGGGGTATTGTGTGTAGAATTTTGAGCGAAAAAATTAATTTATTCCAGTTTGGGATAAGGCTGTAACCAGGCCCAGCGCTACCTGCTCAGCAAGGTCCGCAAAGCAGGGAAGTGCCAGGCTGGAGAGGCGCTCTCCTTGCACTGCTACCTTGCCGATGTGCATTGTAGCAGCCGGCTGCAGCAGCCTCTGCCTCACACTGAATGATAGGTAGCGGCACCAGCAACATATATAGTGGGTCCCGCCTGCCCTTCTCTGCCTTCTCTGGGTGTACACCGGACCACCCATTAACCATATCACACAATTGGCTAATTTTAAATATACTCAACATCCGCCGTCACCGCCCACAGAGTCAAATCCAGGAGCATTAAACTAGCAGCAGCTTTGAGGCCCGTTCTGAGCTCCACCTCCCCTGTGCACTACTTGAAATCCATGGGTAGCTGCTCGTCGTGACGTGATGATGTCACCCTAGCAGCAAGCCTAACTCATCCCCTTTAAAGAGAAGACTAACCGAGGTGGAGCAGCGCCCAATCACCAGGAGTAGGAGGCATCAGAGCTATAGACCCATATATGACAGCTGCCTGTTCCTGAAGCAGAGAGGAGGCACTGCTACAGCCAGTATCAGGTAAGTGACAGTTAGGGGGCTCCCTGCACAGCATATAGAGTACATATGACATATGAAGTTTAATTGTCAGAAACCCCACCCTTTGATTTAAAGCATTTGTTTATTCTAATAAAGATATATTTTTTAATGTTACATACACACACTCTCACATATTGGCCCTCATTCCGAGTCGTTCGCTCGGTAAATTTCTTCGCATCGCAGTGATTTTCCGCTTAGTGCGCATGCGCAATATCCGCACTGCGACTGCGCCAAGTAATTTTGCTATGAAGATAGTATTTTTACTCACGGCTTTTTCTTCGCTCCGGCGATCGTAGTGTGATTGACAGGAAATGGGTGTTACTGGGCGGAAACAGGCCGTTTTATGGGAGTGTGGCTGAAAACGCTACCGTTTCCGGAAAAAACGCAGGAGTGGCTGGAGAAACGGGGGAGTGTCTGGGCGAACGCTGGGTGTGTTTGTGACGTCAAACCAGGAACGACAAGCACTGAACTGATCGCAGATGCCAAGTAAGTCAGAAGCTACTCTGAAACTGCTAAGAAGTTTGTAATCGCAATATTGCGAATACATCGTTCGCAATTTTAAGAAGCTAAGATTCACTCCCAGTAGGCGGTGGCTTAGCGTGTGCAATACTGCTAAAATCGCCTTGCGAGCGAACAACTCGGAATGACCTCCATTATACTGTATACACATAATTTGAAATACAATTCTGCAGAAGGTGTATGTCAGGAGAAGTATGTCTTATGTACACACGCCTTCACCCTTTTGACTCCCTGTCAGCGTCCCTGCCCTCACCCTCGCTCTATCTCCCCCTCAGCATCCTTGCCCTCACCCTCCCTCGATCTCCCCCTCAGCATCCTTACCCTCACCCTCCCTCTATCTCCCCCACAGTGTCCCTACCCTCACCCTCCTTCTAACTCCCCATCAGCGTTCCTACCCTCACCCTCTTTCTAATTCCCCATCGGCGTCCCTACCCTCACCCTCCCTCTAACTCCCTAGTTAGAGGGAGAAAGAGAGTGAAAGAGAGGAGAGAAAACATGGAGTCGGGGGTGTCGAGAGAGAGGAGGTAAAAGAGAGAAGAAAAAAATAGCATCAGGCAGTGCTGGAAATAATAGGTAAAAAAATAAGAATTTACTTACCGATAATTCTATTTCTCGTAGTCCGTAGTGGATGCTGGGGACTCCGTCAGGACCATGGGGTTTAGCGGCTCCGCAGGAGACAGGGCACAATAATAAAAGCTTTAGGATCAGGTGGTGTGCACTGGCTCCTCCCCCTATGACCCTCCTCCAAGCCTCAGTTAGGATACTGTGCCCGGACGAGCGTGCATAATAAGGAAGGATATTGAATCCCGGGTAAGACTCATACCAGCCACACCAATCACACAGTACAACCTGTGATCTGAACCAAGTTAACAGTATGATAACAACGAAGGAGCCTCTGAAAAGATGGCTCACAACAAGAATAACCCGATTTTTGTAACAATAACCATGTACAAGTATTGCAGACAATCCGCACTTGGGATGGGCGCCCAGCATCCACTACGGACTACGAGAAATAGAATTATCGGTAAGTAAATTCTTATTTTCTCTAACGTCCTAAGTGGATGCTGGGGACTCCGTCAGGACCATGGGGATTATACCAAAGCTCCCAAACGGGCGGGAGAGTGCGGATGACTCTGCAGCACCGAATGAGAGAACTCCAGGTCCTCCTCAGTCAGGGTGTGCCCCTGACCAAGTAGCAGCTCGGCAAAGTTGTAAAGCCGAGACCCCTCGGGCAGCCGCCCAAGATGAGCCCACTTCCTTGTGGAATGGGCTTTTACTGATTTTGGCTGTGGCAAGCCTGCCACAGAATGTGCAAGCTGAATTGTACTACAAATCCAGCGAGCAATCGTCTGCTTAGAAGCAGGAACACCCATCTTGTTGGGTGCGTACAGGCTACACAGCGAGTCAGATTTTCTGACTCCAGTCGTCCTGGAAACATATATTTTCCGGGCCCTGACAACGTCAAGTAACTTGGAGTCCTCCAAGTCCCTAGTAGCCGCAGGTACCACAATAGGTTGGTTCATGTGAAAAACAGAAAACACCTTAAGGAGAAATTGAGGACGAGTCCTCAATTCTGCCCTGTCAGAATGAAAAATTAAGTAAGGGCTTTTATATGATAAAGCCGCCCATTCTGACACACGCCTGGCTGAAGCCAGGGCTAATAGAATCTTCACCTTCCATGTGAAATATTTTAATTCCACAGTGGTGAGTGGATCAAACCAATGTGACTTTAGGAAACTCAAAACAACATTGAGATCCCAAGGTGCCACTGGGGGCACAAAAGGAGGCTGTATATGCAGTACTCCTTTTACAAACGTCTGAACTTCAGGCACTGAAGCCAGTTCTTTCTGGTAGAAATTTGACAGGGTCGAAATTTGAACCTTAATGGACCCTAATTTTAGGCCCATAGACAGTCCTGTTTTCAGGAAATGTAGGAAACGACCCAGTTGGAATTCCTCTGTAGGGACCTTCTTGGCCTCACACCACGCAACATATTTTCGCCAAATGCGGTGAAAATGTCCTGTGGTTACATCCTTCCTGGCTTCGACCAGGGTAGGGATGACTTCATCTGGAATGCCCTTTCAGGATCCGGCGTTCAACTGCCATGCCGTCAAACGCAGCCGCGGTAAGTCTTGGAACAGACAAGGCCCCTGCTGGAGCAGGTCCTTTCTTAAAGGTAGAGGCCACGGTTCTTCCGTGAGCATCTCTTGAAGTTCCGGGTACCAAGTCCTTCTTGACCCATCCGGAACCACGAGTATCGTTCTTACTCATCTCCTTCTTATGATTCTCTGTACTTTTGGTATGAGATGCATAGGAGGGAACACATACCCTGACTGGTACACCCACAGTGTTACCAGAGCGTCCACCGCTATTGCCTGAGGGTCCCTTGACCTGGCGCAATATTTTTCTAGTTTTTTGTTCAGGCGGGACGCCATCATGTCCACCTTTGGTTTTTCCCAACGGTTTACAATCATGTGGAAGACTTCCCGCTGAAGTCCCCACTCTCCCGGGTGGAGGTTATGCCTGCTGAGGAAGTTTGCTTCCCAGTTTTCCACTCCCGGAATTAACACTGCTGAGAGTGTTATCACATGATTTTTCGCCCAGCGAAGAATCCTTGCAGTTTCTGCCATTTCCCTCCTGCTTCAAGTGCCGCCCTGTCTGTTTACGTGGGCGACTGCCGTGATGTTGTCCCACTGGATCAATACCGGCTGACCTTGAAGCAGAGGTCTTGCTAAGCTTAGAGCCTTGTAAATTGCCCTTAGCTCCAGTATATTTATGTGGAGAGAAGTCTCCAGACTTGATCACACTCCCTGGAAATTTTTTCCTTGTGTGACTGCTCCCCAGCCACTCAGGCTGGCATCCGTGGTCACCAGGACCCAGTCCTGAATGTCGAATCTGCGGCCCTTTCATAGATGAGCACTCTGCAGCCACCGCAGAAGAAAACACCCTTGTCCTTGGAGACAGGGTTATCCGCTGATGCATCTGAAGATGCGATCCGGACCATTTTCCCAGCAGATTCCACTGAAAGGTTCTTGCGTGAAATCTACCGAATGAGATCGCTTTGTAAGAAACCACCATTTTTCACAGGACCCTTGTGCAATGATGCACTGATACTTTTCCTGGTTTTAGGAGGTTCCTGACTAGCTCGGATAACTCCCTGGTCTTCTTCTCCGGGAGAAAACATCCTTTTCTGGACTGTGTCCAGAATCATTCCTAGGAACATTAGACGTGTCGTCGGAAAAAGCTGCGATTTTGGAATATTTAGAATCCACTCGTGCTATCGTAGAACTACTTGAGATAGTGCTACTCCGACCGCCAACTGTTCTCTGGACCTTGCCCTTATCAGGAAAGCGTCCATATTTCTTTTAGGAAGAATCATCATTTCGGCCATTACCATGGTAAAGACCCGGGGTGCCGTGGACAATCCAAACGGCAGCGTCTGAACTGATAGTGACAGTTCTGTACCACGAACCTGAGATACCCTTGGTGAGAAGGGCAAAATTTGGACATGTAGGTAAGCGTCCCTGATATCCAGTGACACCATATCGTCCTGGTTCGCTATCACTGCTCTGAGTGACTCCATCTTGATTTGAACCCTTGTATGTAATTGTTCAAATCTTTTAGATCTCACCGAGCCGTTTGGCTTCAGTACCACAATATAGTGTGGAATAATACCCCTTCCCTTGTTGTAGGAGGGGTACTTTGATTATCACCTGCTGGGAATACAGCCTGTGAATTTTTTTCCAATACTGCCTCCCTGTCGGAGGGAGACGTTGGTAAAGCAGACTTCAGGAACTTGTGAGGGGAAGACGTCTCGAATTTCCAATGTACACCTGGGATACTACGTGTAGGATCCAGGAGTCCACTTGCGAGTGAGCCCACTGCGTGCTGAAACTCTTGAGATGACCCCCCACCGCACCTGAGTCCGCTTGTATGGCCCCAGCGTCATGCTGCGGACTTGGCAGAAGCTGTGGAGGACTTCTGTTCCTGGGAATGGGCTGCCTGCTGCAGTCTTCTTCCCTTTCCTCTAACCCTGGGCAGATATGACTGGCCTTTTGCCCTCCTGCCTTTATGGGTACGAAAAGACTGAGACTGAAAAGACTGTGTCCTTTTCTGCTGAGATGTGACTTGGGGTAACAAAAGTGGATTTTCCAGCTGTTGCCATGGCCACCAGGTCCGATGGACCGCCCCTTTATACGGCAATACTTCCATGTGCCGTCTGGAATCTGCATCACCTGACCACTGTCGTGTCTATAAACATCGTCTGGCAGATATGGACATCACATCTACTCTTGATGCCAGAATGCAAATATCCCTCTGCGCATCTCGCATATATAGAAATGCATCCTTAAAATGCTCTATAGTCAATAAAATATTGTTCCTGTCAAGGGTATCAATATTTTCAGTCAGGAAATCCGACCAAGCCCCCCCAGCGCTGCACATCCAGGCTGAGGCGATTGCTGGTCGTAGTATAACACCAGTATGTGTGTATATACTTTTTAGGATATTTTTCAGCTTCCTATCAGCTGGCTCTTTGAGGGCGGCCGTATCTGGAGACGGTAACGCCACTTGTTTTTATAAGCGTGTGAGCGCCTTATCCACCCTAAGGTGTGTTTCCCAACTCGCCCTCACTTCTGGCGGGAAAGGGTATACCTCCAATAATTTTCTATCGGAGGAAACCCACGTATCATCACACACTTTAATTTATCTGATTCAGGAAAAACTACAAGTAGATTATTCCCACCCTACATAATACCCTTATTTGTGGTACTTGTAGTATCAGAAATATGTAACACCTCCTTCATTGCCCTTAACATGTAACGTGTGGCCCTAAAGGAAAATACGTTTGTTTCTTCACCGTCGACACTGAAGTCAGTGTCCGTGTCTGTGTCGACCAACTGAGGTAAATGGGCGTTTTTACAAGCCCCTGACGGTGTCTGAGACGCCTGGACAGGTACTAATTTGTTTGCCGGCCGTCTCATGTCGTCAACCGACCTTTGCATCATGTTAACATTATCACGTAATTCCTAAATAAGCCATCCATTCCGGTGTCGACTCCCTAGAGAGTGACATCACCAATACAGGCAATTTGCTCCGCCTCCTCACCAACATCGTCCTCCTACATGTCGACACACACGTACCGACACACAGCACACACACAGGGAATGCTCTGATAGAGGACAGGACCCCACTAGCCCTTTGGGGAGACAGAGGGAGAGTTTGCCAGCACACACCAAAAACGCTATAATTATACAGGGACAACCCCTTATACAAGTGTTTTCCCTTATAGCATTTTCACATATGTAATCATTTCGCCAAATAAGTGCCCCCCCTCTCTGTTTTAACCCTGTTTCTGTAGTGCAGTGCAGGGGAGAGCCTGGGAGCCTTCCTCACAGCAGAGCTGAGCAGGAAAATGGCGCCGTGTGCTGAGGAGAATAGGCCCCGCCCCCTAAAACGGCGGGCTCTTCTCCCGGAGTTTGTGAGATCTGGCAGGGGTTAAATACATCCATATAGCCTCAAGGGCTATATGTGATGTATTTTAGCCATAAAAAAGGTATAATACATTGCTGCCCAGGGCGCCCCCCCCAGCGCCCTGCACCCTCAGTGACCGCTGGTATGAAGTGTGCTGACAACAATGGCGCACAGCTGCAGTGCTGTGCGCTACCTTATGAAGACTGAAAGTCTTCTGCCGCCTGTTTCTGGACCTCTGGACCTCTTCAACTTCGGCATCTGCAAGGGGGGTCGGCGGCACGGCTCCGGGACGAACCCCAGGGTGAGACCTGTGTTCCGACTCCCTCTGGAGCTAATGGTGTCCAGTAGCCTAAGAAGCAAATCCATCCTGCACGCAGGTGAGTTTACTTCTCTCCCCTAAGTCCCTCGTAGCAGTGAGCCTGTTGCCAGCAGGACTCACTGAAAATAAAAAACCTAACTTAAACTTTTATTCTAAGCAGCTCAGGAGAGCCACCTAGATTGCACCCTTCTCGGCCGGGCACAAAGATCTAACTGAGGCTTGGAGGAGGGTCATAGGGGGAGGAGCCAGTGCACACCACCTGATCCTAAAGCTTTTATTATTGTGCCCTGTCTCCTGCGGAGCCGCTAAACCCCATGGTCCTGACGGAGTCCCCAGCATCCACTTAGGACGTTAGAGAAATAAATAAAAACAAAATATATATTAGTGTTAAGCTGGGCATACACCTGGGCTATCTATCTATCTATCTATCTATCTATCTATCTATCTATCTATCTATCTATCTATCTATCTATCTACTGTATATAGAAACCCCCTCCCTAAAAATCCTGCATTTGTCCCTGGCCACCCCTCCCTCCCCCCATACATCACAGCTGCAGCCAATAGCGTAGGGGCATTGCATTGCTTTGCCCAGGAGCCTACACTGCTGTTACGGTATTGTGTATAAGGGGAACTACTATGCTGCGTAACTTGTATAATGGCCACTACTGAGTAGCATAACACGTATAAGGGGCACTACTGTGTGCTGTAATATGAATCATTGGGACTATAGGGGTCATTCTGAGTTGATCGCACGTAGCAACTTTTTGCTGCTCGTGAGATCAACTAGATGCCGCCTATGGGGGAGAGTATTTTAGCATAGCAGGGCGCGATTGCTTGTGCAGCCCTGCTATGCTAAAAAACTTTTGTGCATAACAAGACTAGCCCTGCAGTTACTTACCCAGTGCGATGGATCCAGCGATGAAGGTCCTGTAATTGACGTCAGACAACCGCCCTCCAAATGCCTGGACACGCCTGCGTTCGGATCTTCATGCCTGGAAAACGGTGAGTATCCGCCTCGGAACGCCTCCCCGCTGTCTTGCGATCGCGCTAGAGATCACTTTCTTCTTCTGGTCGTTGCCCGGCGATGGTTGTAGCTGGGCAATGACGCGCATGCACATTGCGGGTGCCGCGCATGCGCATTTCTGACCCGTTCGCACCGCTGCGATGCGAACGGGTCAGAATGACCCCCTATGTGCAGTGTAATGTGAATACGATTGTGCTACTGTGTGGCATAATTTGAATTGGAGGTACTGCTGTGAGACCTAGAGATGAGCGCCTGAAATTTTTCGGGTTTTGTGTTTTGGTTTTGGGTTCGGTTCCGCGGCCGTGTTTTGGGTTCGAACGCGTTTTGGCAAAACCTCACCGAATTTTTTTTGTCGGATTCGGGTGTGTTTTGGATTCGGGTGTTTTTTTCAAAAAACACTAAAAAACAGCTTAAATCATAGAATTTGGGGGTCATTTTGATCCCAAAGTATTATTAACCTCAAAAACCATAATTTACACTCATTTTCAGTCTATTCTGAATACCTCACACCTCACAATATTATTTTTAGTCCTAAAATTTGCACCGAGGTCGCTGTGTGAGTAAGATAAGCGACCCTAGTGGCCGACACAAACACCGGGCCCATCTAGGAGTGGCACTGCAGTGTCACGCAGGATGTCCCTTCCAAAAAACCCTCCCCAAACAGCACATGACGCAAAGAAAAAAAGAGGCGCAATGAGGTAGCTGTGTGAGTAAGATTAGCGACCCTAGTGGCCGACACAAACACCGAGCCCATCTAGGAGTGGCACTGCAGTGTCACGCAGGATGGCCCTTCCAAAAAACCCTCCCCAAACAGCACATGACGCAAAGAAAAAAAGAGGCGCAATGAGGTAGCTGTGTGAGTAAGATTAGCGACCCTAGTGGCCGACACAAACACCGGGCCCATCTAGGAGTGGCACTGCAGTGTCACGCAGGATGTCCCTTCCAAAAAACCCTCCCCAAACAGCACATGACGCAAAGAAAAAAAGAGGCGCAATGAGGTAGCTGTGTGAGTAAGATTAGCGACCCTAGTGGCCGACACAAACACCGGGCCCATCTAGGAGTGGCACTGCAGTGTCACGCAGGATGTCCCTTCCAAAAAACCCTCCCCAAACAGCACATGACGCAAAGAAAAAAAGAGGCGCAATGAGGTAGCTGACTGTGTGAGTAAGATTAGCGACCCTAGTGGCCGACACAAACACCGGGCCCATCTAGGAGTGGCACTGCAGTGTCACGCAGGATGTCCCTTCCAAAAAACCCTCCCCAATCAGCACATGATGCAAAGAAAAAGAAAAGAAAAAAGAGGTGCAAGATGGAATTGTCCTTGGGCCCTCCCACCCACCCTTATGTTGTATAAACAAAACAGGACATGCACACTTTAACCAACCCATCATTTCAGTGACAGGGTCTGCCACACGACTGTGACTGATATGACGGGTTGGTTTGGACCCCCCCCAAAAAAAGAAGCAATTAATCTCTCCTTGCACAAACTGGCTCTACAGAGGCAAGATGTCCACCTCATCTTCACCCTCCGATATATCACCGTGTACATCCCCCTCCTCACAGATTATCAATTCGTCCCCACTGGAATCCACCATCTCAGCTCCCTGTGTACTTTGTGGAGGCAATTGCTGCTGGTCAATGTCTCCGCGGAGGAATTGATTATAATTCATTTTAATGAACATCATCTTCTCCACATTTTCTGGATGTAACCTCGTACGCCGATTGCTGACAAGGTGAGCGGCGGCACTAAACACTCTTTCGGAGTACACACTTGTGGGAGGGCAACTTAGGTAGAATAAAGCCAGTTTGTGCAAGGGCCTCCAAATTGCCTCTTTTTCCTGCCAGTATAAGTACGGACTGTGTGACGTGCCTACTTGGATGCGGTCACTCATATAATCCTCCACCATTCTATCAATGTTGAGAGAATCATATGCAGTGACAGTAGACGACATGTCCGTAATCGTTGTCAGGTCCTTCAGTCCGGACCAGATGTCAGCATCAGCAGTCGCTCCAGACTGCCCTGCATCACCGCCAGCGGGTGGGCTCGGAATTCTGAGCCTTTTCCTCGCACCCCCAGTTGCGGGAGAATGTGAAGGAGGAGATGTTGACAGGTCGCGTTCCGCTTGACTTGACAATTTTGTCACCAGCAGGTCTTTCAACCCCAGCAGACCTGTGTCTGCCGGAAAGAGAGATCCAAGGTAGGCTTTAAATCTAGGATCGAGCACGGTGGCCAAAATGTAGTGCTCTGATTTCAACAGATTGACCACCCGTGAATCCTTGTTAAGCGAATTAAGGGCTGCATCCACAAGTCCCACATGCCTAGCGGAATCGCTCCCTTTTAGCTCCTTCTTCAATGCCTCCAGCTTCTTCTGCAAAAGCCTGATGAGGGGAATGACCTGACTCAGGCTGGCAGTGTCTGAACTGACTTCACGTGTGGCAAGTTCAAAGGGCATCAGAACCTTGCACAACGTTGAAATCATTCTCCACTGCACTTGAGACAGGTGCATTCCACCTACTATATCGTGCTCAATTGTATAGGCTTGAATGGCCTTTTGCTGCTCCTCCAACCTCTGAAGCATATAGAGGGTTGAATTCCACCTCGTTACCACTTCTTGCTTCAGATGATGGCAGGGCAGATTCAGTAGTTTTTGGTGGTGCTCCAGTCTTCTGTACGTGGTGCCTGTACGCCGAAAGTGTCCCGCAATTCTTCTGGCCACCGACAGCATCTCTTGCACGCCCCTGTCGTTTTTTAAAAAATTCTGCACCACCAAATTCAAGGTATGTGCAAAACATGGGACGTGCTGGAATTTGCCCATATTTAATGCACACACAATATTGCTGGCGTTGTCCGATGCCACAAATCCACAGGAGAGTCCAATTGGGGTAAGCCATTCCGCGATGATCTTCCTCAGTTGCCGTAAGAGGTTTTCAGCTGTGTGCGTATTCTGGAAAGCGGTGATACAAAGCGTAGCCTGCCTAGGAAAGAGTTGGCGTTTGCGAGATGCTGCTACTGGTGCCGCCGCTGCTGTTCTTGCGGCGGGAGTCCATACATCTACCCAGTGGGCTGTCACAGTCATATAGTCCTGACCCTGCCCTGCTCCACTTGTCCACATGTCCGTGGTTAAGTGGACATTGGGTACAACTGCATTTTTTAGGACACTGGTGAGTCTTTTTCTGACGTCCGTGTACATTCTCGGTATCGCCTGCCTAGAGAAGTGGAACCTAGATGGTATTTGGTAACGGGGGCACACTGCCTCAATAAATTGTCTAGTTCCCTGTGAACTAACGGCGGATACCGGACGCACGTCTAACACCAACATAGTTGTCAAGGACTCAGTTATCCGCTTTGCAGTAGGATGACTGCTGTGATATTTCATCTTCCTCGCAAAGGACTGTTGAACAGTCAATTGCTTACTGGAAGTAGTACAAGTGGGCTTACGACTTCCCCTCTGGGATGACCATCGACTCCCAGCGGCAACAACAGCAGCGCCAGCAGCAGTAGGCGTTACACGCAAGGATGCATCGGAGGAATCCCAGGCAGGAGAGGACTCGTCAGAATTGCCAGTGACATGGCCTGCAGGACTATTGGCATTCCTGGGGAAGGAGGAAATTGACACTGAGGGAGTTGGTGGGGTGGTTTGCGTGAGCTTGGTTACAAGAGGAAGGGATTTACTGGTCAGTGGACTGCTTCCGCTGTCACCCAAAGTTTTTGAACTTGTCACTGACTTATTATGAATGCGCTGCAGGTGACGTATAAGGGAGGATGTTCCGAGGTGGTTAACGTCCTTACCCCTACTTATTACAGCTTGACAAAGGGAACACACGGCTTGACACCTGTTGTCCGCATTTCTGGTGAAATACCTCCACACCGAAGAGCTGATTTTTTTGGTATTTTCACCTGGCATGTCAACGGCCATATTCCTCCCACGGACAACAGGTGTCTCCCCGGGTGCCTGACTTAAACAAACCACCTCACCATCAGAATCCTCCTGGTCAATTTCCTCCCCAGCGCCAGCAACACCCATATCCTCCTCATCCTGGTGTACTTCAACACTGACATCTTCAATCTGACTATCAGGAACTGGACTGCGGGTGCTCCTTCCAGCACTTGCAGGGGGCGTGCAAATGGTGGAAGGCGCATGCTCTTCACGTCCAGTGTTGGGAAGGTCAGGCATCGCAACCGACACAATTGGACTCTCCTTGTGGATTTGGGATTTCGAAGAATGCACAGTTCTTTGCTGTGCTGCTTTTGCCAGCTTGAGTCTTTTCATTTTTCTAGCGAGAGGCTGAGTGCTTCCATCCTCATGTGAAGCTGAACCACTAGCCATGAACATAGGCCAGGGCCTCAGCCGTTCCTTGCCACTCCGTGTGGTAAATGGCATATTGGCAAGTTTACGCTTCTCCTCCGACAATTTTATTTTAGGTTTTGGAGTCCTTTTTTTACTGATATTTGGTGTTTTGGATTTGACATGCTCTGTACTATGACATTGGGCATCGGCCTTGGCAGACGACGTTGCTGGCATTTCATCGTCTCGGCCATGACTAGTGGCAGCAGCTTCAGCACGAGGTGGAAGTGGATCTTGATCTTTCCCTAATTTTGGAACCTCAACATTTTTGTTCTCCATATTTTAATAGGCACAACTAAAAGGCACCTCAGGTAAACAATGGAGATGGATGGATTGGATACTAGTATACAATTATGGACGGGCTGCCGAGTGCCGACACAGAGGTAGCCACAGCCGTGAACTACCGCACTGTACTGTGTCTGCTGCTAATATATAGACTGGTTGATAAAGAGATAGTATACTCGTAACTAGTATGTATGTATAAAGAAAGAAAAAAAAACCACGGTTAGGTGGTATATACAATTATGGACGGGCTGCCGAGTGCCGACACAGAGGTAGCCACAGCCGTGAACTACCGCACTGTACTGTGTCTGCTGCTAATATATAGACTGGTTGATAAAGAGATAGTATACTCGTAACTAGTATGTATGTATAAAGAAAGAAAAAAAAAACACGGTTAGGTGGTATATACAATTATGGACGGGCTGCCGAGTGCCGACACAGAGGTAGCCACAGCCGTGAACTACCGCACTGTACTGTGTCTGCTGCTAATATATAGACTGGTTGATAAAGAGATAGTATACTCGTAACTAGTATGTATGTATAAAGAAAGAAAAAAAAAACACGGTTAGGTGGTATATACAATTATGGACGGGCTGCCGAGTGCCGACACAGAGGTAGCCACAGCCGTGAACTACCGCACTGTACTGTGTCTGCTGCTAATATATAGACTGGTTGATAAAGAGATAGTATACTCGTAACTAGTATGTATGTATAAAGAAAGAAAAAAAAACCACGGTTAGGTGGTATATACAATTATGGACGGGCTGCCGAGTGCCGACACAGAGGTAGCCACAGCCGTGAACTACCGCACTGTACTGTGTCTGCTGCTAATATATAGACTGGTTGATAAAGAGATAGTATACTCGTAACTAGTATGTATGTATAAAGAAAGAAAAAAAAACCACGGTTAGGTGGTATATACAATTATGGACGGGCTGCCGAGTGCCGACACAGAGGTAGCCACAGCCGTGAACTACCGCACTGTACTGTGTCTGCTGCTAATATATAGACTGGTTGATAAAGAGATAGTATACTCGTAACTAGTATGTATGTATAAAGAAAGAAAAAAAAACCACGGTTAGGTGGTATATACAATTATGGACGGGCTGCCGAGTGCCGACACAGAGGTAGCCACAGCCGTGAACTACCGCACTGTACTGTGTCTGCTGCTAATATATAGACTGGTTGATAAAGAGATAGTATACTCGTAACTAGTATGTATGTATAAAGAAAGAAAAAAAAACCACGGTTAGGTGGTATATACAATTATGGACGGGCTGCCGAGTGCCGACACAGAGGTAGCCACAGCCGTGAACTACCGCACTGTACTGTGTCTGCTGCTAATATAGACTGGTTGATAAAGAGATAGTATACTACTAATATTATATATACTGGTGGTCAGGTCACTGGTCACTAGTCACACTGGCAGTGGCACTCCTGCAGCAAAAGTGTGCACTGTTTAATTTTAATATAATATTATGTACTCCTGGCTCCTGCTATAACCTATAACTGGCACTGCAGTAGTGCTCCCCAGTCTCCCCCACAATTATAAGCTGTGTGAGCTGAGCAGTCAGACAGATATATAATATATATAGATGATGCAGCACACTGGCCTGAGCCTGAGCAGTGCACACAGATATGGTATGTGACTGACTGAGTCACTGTGTGTATCGCTTTTTTCAGGCAGAGAACGGATATATTAAATAAACTGCACTGTGTGTCTGGTGGTCACTCACTATATAATATATTATGTACTCCTGGCTCCTGCTATAACCTATAACTGGCACTGCAGTAGTGCTCCCCAGTCTCCCCCACAATTATAAGCTGTGTGAGCTGAGCAGTCAGACAGATATATATAATATTATTTATATATAGATAATAGATGATGCAGCACACTGGCCTGAGCCTGAGCAGTGCACACAGATATGGTATGTGACTGAGTCACTGTGTGCTGTGTATCGCTTTTTTCAGGCAGAGAACGGATTATAAATAAAACTGGTGGTCACTGGTCACTATCAGCAAAACTCTGCACTGTACTGAGTACTCCTAATGCTCCCCAAAATTAGTAAATCAAGTGTCTCTCTAATCTATTCTAAACGGAGAGGACGCCAGCCACGTCCTCTCCCTATCAATCTCAATGCACGTGTGAAAATGGCGGCGACGCGCGGCTCCTTATATAGAATCCGAGTCTCGCGATAGAATCCGAGCCTCGCGAGAATCCGACAGCGTCATGATGACGTTCGGGCGCGCTCGGGTTAACCGAGCAAGGCGGGAAGATCCGAGTCGCTCGGACCCGTGAAAAAAAACATGAAGTTCTGGCGGGTTCGGATTCAGAGAAACCGAACCCGCTCATCTCTAGTGAGACCATGCCCCTTCCTTGCGAGATCACACCCCATTTTTGTCCCTTTATGAGTTAAGGGAGGGCGCAAAATTATAGTTTGCAGGGAGGCACCCAAAACCCTAGCACCGGCCCTGTCTGTAACATAACGAAATGTGGAAAAAGTGAAGCGCTTTGAATACTTTCCGGATTCACTGTATGATACCATGTAAGAAGTGATATGGTGGTGACATAACTCCAGAGAGACATGCAGTATAAAGCTGTTCCAATAACCTTGCACCACTGCATGCAAGCAGCATACACTCACTGGCTGGTGAGTTGTATAGAACCCCACTATGCTGAAGCTTCTATTCATGAGAACCAGTGTGTATACAACAATGAATACGGCTGTACCTGTTACACGTTAATAAACCAAAACAACTGGTTAAGTAATGCAACTGTTCCTAGCTTGAGTCATCCGCTGGGGTGCACCTACAAAACTCGTCAAATAACACCTGCACACACACCATTCCCAACAATATGCATTAGAGAGTGTTTTTTTTTTGGTGCAATAAAGCCATTTTGATGTACTATTCTTTAAAACTGTTTATTAGCTTAAGGTGAAAAAACGTCTTTGTCATGTTTTATGTTTATGCTTTTTTTATTTTATTAATGGAATGGAATGTTCAAATCTGGCCTTTCAGCGCCATATATTTCAGTCTGCAAACCCACAGTACCGAGGTGTCTCCAGGCTTTAGGCACACTCCCAATCCAAAGATGTCAACTATGCCAAAGTCAATAACAAAATAAAAAGCATCATCACAAACAGAGGTCAGGGATACCCGGTTTCTTGCAGAAATTGAAAAAAACAAAAACATAGTTAAAATGCCCAAAAATTCAGTTTGCCTTATTCATGAGTTCTTGCGTGACTTTTTTACAGAATAGATGCTGCATGTCTGAATAATAAGCCGCCTGAGGAAGGGGCACATTCAAGCACAAGTTTATCTGTAAGCACATAATGGACAAATAGGATCATTTAAACATAAAAATACAGTATGTGCAGTATTTTTTCCCCGTCCATAAATGAGTCTCAATGTGCTAAACAGATGATACAATCTCTTATTTAATTAATATTAATTAGCAATTATGTAAGCTCTTCGGATCAAGGGCTTTTATCCTGATGACTGCTTAAGCATATGGGAAATGTATGAATTTCACTTACGGAAAATGCAGTTTTAAATGTATAGTTATATATATGTAGATAACAGTGCCTTGGAAATACTGTACATGTATGTAGCCACAACTATATGGAATAGATTAAATTAGTCAGGGTGCAATGGGCTCCCATCTTGTGCTTCAAGGTTGAATCTGGCAGTCTCAAACACAATGCTCCAGGCAATAGGTGTCTGCTTCTCTTCTGGTTGTCTGTGACTTTCGCATATATACATACACTGTGCACTTACATATTACCTCTCTTCTTACTGTACAGTCTTCTGCATACTGAATGACAGAAAACATAACAAAAATCTCAAACCCTCACAAAACCTTCCCTCTTCTTATGAGTTAGGATGAGATTCCTCATCCTTTAGATTGGTATCCAAGATCTTTTTTTCTATTTTGTCTTATATCTCTTCCTTCTTTTCTCACGGCCTGTCACACCCTTCTCGAGCTCCTCCTTTCACCTCTTTTTTTTTTTTTTGCAATATAGTTTTATTGATTTTAAACAAACCTACACAAACAGCAGACAAATGGCCAGAATCAACACAAAACACAACCCAAATAAGAGCTGGTATACAAATACAGAAATCAGTATAATGGATTATAACTGAGGATTCTTTCCCTTCTCTTAACTATAAAACTGCTCACTATGTATGTAGTAATCTATATTTTGATTACTATTGACTGTTACATTCCTGCTTATAATGTTTTCTTTGATGTGTTAATGTATTTATTCATTGTGACCTTTCAATAAACTTTCTATGAAACATATCTTAGACCTTCCTCTGCTCCTGGACTTCCTTCTCAATTTTTGGTTGCAGTCACCTGTGTTGAAACACCTTTCTCATCAACTAACTAGTTCAACACAGGTGCCTGAAATGATAAATTGAGCTGGAAGTCCAGGAGCAGAGCATTTTGTACCTGATGGAAAGGGTCATGTTGAAGGCCCCGTAAGTCGAAGACTCTGCTATTCTAGAGTGACTAACAGCTAGAACCTCCTGTTCTCTGTGTAATGTTTTTTAGTACTGTACAAAAAAAAGTACAAGAATGGATTTCTAAAATGTCTACTCAATAAGATTCAACTTTTCTGAATAGATGGCCAGTCAGAGGAGACGCCATGCTGAGCAGCTTTCTTTTCTTTTGCCCAATTATTGCGGTTTGTACATATGATCACACCCTTGCTATGCCTAGTATTGTTATCTGCATATAAGGTCCATGACTGCGTCCTTAACTGACTACCCCTCTATTAAATTTGGCTTCTTATTTTACTCCATGTCTGCCTACACTGTCCTTGGCTTCTGATACCAGAAAGGAGAATTATCAAAGCATGGAGAAAGATAAAGCGGAGAGAGATAAAGTACCCACCAATCAGCTCCTGTAATTTTTCAAACAGAGCATGTAAAATTACAGCTGATTGGTTAGTAATTTCTCTCTCTCCAAGCTTTGAAACTCTCCCCCCAGGGTCTGTAATATAAACTGAGATAATACTGCCCCTATTCTAAAAAATGAAAGTCAAGAAAGACCAGGACACTGTAGTACTAGTACTGGAGAAGAAGTAACTTTGAAGAAGGGGAAAGTTGTGGTGGCTTCAGGAGGTCGCAGTTAAATATCAAAGATGAGAACTTTGATGAACTGGTGAGAACTGGAAGCCCTAGGACTAGTCAAGGGGATTTTAGACTTATGCCGGGTACACACCAGAACAACGGGTAATCAGATGGTTGTGCTGAATTTCCTTTCGGCCCAGACCATGCCAGTTTGCCCGGACACACTAGACGATGTAATGAAGGATGGAGCAACATCTCATTCCATCCTTCATCACACTGCACCGGGTCGCACTCAATATCTTTTGGTTTGCCATTCTACAGGGCCAACCAGAAGATGTTGCTTGTGACTCATTGGAGTGCGCAATAGTGGGTACACACTAAGCGATGTAAATGATTTGTCATTTGGCAAATTGTCTTTCATCCCTTTAATGTGTACCCTGCCTTGAAGGCTGAAGCCAATTCAGAATAAACCTGAGTATCCATCTCAAGTACCATGGGGGAAATAATAGATACCAAAATCAAAAGTTCAAAGACTTGTGTTTCAAATTTCATGTAAAGGTCATTGACATTTTGGCATTGTAATCATATTGGCTTGTTTCAAAACATAGAAAAGAATCGGAGAAGGGATTTTTCATTTAATTCATGGGTGTGATAACACAAGCTTTAGAGGCTGATTTGGGAGCAAAGTAGAAAACAACTCTGCACCTTGACAAGACATGTTGCAATGCAAGGGCTGCAATACGTTTATTTATTTTGCATGCAGGGTAAATACTGACTGCTTTGGCATGTATTCCATACTGAACAGACATTAAGTTAAAGGTATTGTTGAGGTATAGTGTTTCATACATTAGTACATTCCTACATTTCATACTGCGGTAGTGTGTGGGAGCCAGTTAGCGGAGCTCTGGAGTACAGAGAAGGACCCTGATGCAATACTAATAACATACATCGCTGAAGGTGCCTGGCAAATGGGGATTGTGGCAGCAGCCGGTTCCACCCCAAGGACACCTGTGCTCTGTGTGGCAGCCCCTGGTTCCACCCCCAGGTAACCTGCGCTCAGTGCGGTGGCACCAGCCACACCACTCTAGTTACAGCCCTGCAATTTCACAGAGTTAAATCTATTTACTACCTTTTAAAGGACCATATAGACTGGTGCTATTGACAAACAATTTGTATTGAACTGTTATTCCATAAGATAAAGCTACATAAACACAATGACTTAATTTTGTTTTCTTGTAAAATCAAAGTTAAAGCAATTTCTTATGTTGATTGATTGTGTTTTTTTTTTTTTTTTACAATTAGTGTTCTAGCTATCTTGTATTTACCAATTTAGTATTGAGGTAAATCTCCTAACTAGTCCTATACAACGCTAAACTAAATTAGCGAACAACAAGGAAGAAGTAGGAAATAAATGATTCTCTCGTTTATAAAGGATTCACAATATGTTCTGCTTCCTGAATTCTATTCTATTCTGTTATTCTCTTGAAAAGATTTATTAGCTGGATTGGTTTGCCTGGAAACACTACGGATACTACATGTTCATTCAAAAGCTTTTAGCAAATATTTCCTCAAACACTGAACGCTGGCTCTGGGGAAAAAAAACTCTGATGTTTACAAACAGACAATGACGTTCTCCATGACAAGCTGGATGACATGTGGCAACAGATAACAGAAGCTTATCAAAATTCTGGGACAAAATGAAAGTAGTGTTTGAAAATGGCTAATGTGTGCATTACAGAGCAATTTCCTGTAAGCCGGTGTGTTTTATTGTAGGGTTCTAATCCAAAACAAACCTGTCCTTAGAAAACAAATCAGACTGAATTTATTTTTATATCATTTCGGAAAGAAATCTCTATTGCGGTATTTTTTTTTTTTTTATACATATACATATATATATATATATATATATATATATATATATATATATATACTTTATGTATTTTTCTTTTGTTGGTAGCTGCTCTTGTGGATAGAGGTCAGTGGTACCTTATTTAAGTGGAATGCACCATCTTTAAAAATAACAGTGTGGGCTGAATGTGATGACGCCCGGGATGCCGGCTGAACTTGGACATTTTTTTTTAAGGGGCAATCACTTACAAGGCAAAACCATGCCTTGTAAGTGATTGCTTCTTTAAAAAAAAAATCAGAGTTTATAGGGAGGAGGAGATAGAAGCCAAAGTTGTCCATGTTTGTTTTGACATGATGACTAATGCTAACATTTTGAAACGGTTTCCAGTGTCACTGTCCTGGTGGGTCTTGGAGCTCTATATTGCACATTATGTGGCATGTTCATCATGAAAAAATTGTGCAATGAAATTTTTAGTTTTCAATTCTCATTGTATTCTCTCACAATTATTTCATTATTCATCATGCCACCATGAGGAAACTATCACATCCGGAAAACTGGGCTTTTTGGAAAGACAGTTTTTTTTTGAAAGTGACAACTTTTCCCTCTGAAGCCGCAGCACCCCCACCGTCTGGCTGCAACACCCAAACACCCCACCCCCCTCACCACACCTTGTTCTATGTGTCCGGCTTGAACAAACCTCTCCTCCCCCAGTTGTGTATTTGTGTAACCCTCCCACCCCTCCCCCCACCGGCACCTGTGTTGCATCCTGGCTGCAAAAGGTTATATGGAGATTGATGAATGTCACAAATTCTCTGTCCACTGGCGATTGTAGAAATAGTGACATTTAAAGGATAATGAATATGCCGCTATGTCTTTTTGAATGGATTACATTATAACATAAGAACGCTGTGTATTTAATCTATCCACCATTAGTAAAAAATAAAAAAGTGGGTTTAATATAAAAAGAAACATTATCTTTATGCATTAAAACTAACTTGATTCCGCAGATATGATACACAAAGTTCCATAAATATAATAGGCAGCCTATGGATTGTTGAACTACACAATTTAAATACATTTATCATCTTCATATGAAGTATAGATATGAGAAATTTGCCTTTGGCTAATTACATTTTGATAGGGTTGTTATAAATCCTAAATGAGTGATAACGTCCTCAGGAAAAGCATGCCTATCACATTCCATACAATGTACAGTACAGTAGACAATAAGCAAGCAGAACTGATTGTCACATGACCAAGGGTATTTTAAGGGATGGGCCAATAGAGTAGACTCTGACACTGTTCCAATATACTGCGCATGTGCAGGTCTCCGGAGAGGTAGGTATGGAAGAACATGGGTGCAGGGTGTTGACCCAGTAGCCCATGTGCTTCACACAGCCCGCACCCATTATAGATGCGCCACTGTACATGTCTATAGCCTTATGAAAGTGCTTATTTTTCAAACATTCACAATAAGTTTTATCACTTGTTGATAGATGAGCCCCCAAATGGGCACTCTGCGATACCTTTCCCCAATCTGGCCTGACATTAAGTTAATAGCACTCGCATTTAACAAACATTTTCTTCTGTGAGGGGGTCCAGTTGCCACGAACCACAACAATGCCGGGGCTAGCACCTTGTGAATTGCAACAAATTCTACACAAAAAAAAAACCATACAAAAACAATCACATGATACGATAGGGACCGATGGCCTATCTGTAAAATCTATGGCAAATCCACCCCTGTTGTGTAAACTGTTCTGTAGCATTGCCAGTCTGATTTGTCCTTTCTAATTTTTCTTCTTTTCGAGCCTCACTATACATTAGCCAAAACACAGTTGTTTTCTGTACTCATGGCCTGGTTCTGATATGTAAGCTAATGCTGCCACAAATGCGATCGCTTACGCAGTTAAAGTGCTAAAATTAGCAGTCTCAGTGCGTATGAGCGTGAAATGGAATGTGTAAAAATCAAAACACCCACTTTACTTATCTGAATATTGTGCAGATCTGCCAGATGGACTGTGCACACTACACCATCGGCCAAACATTGATGGCTCATGTAAGTCCTGGGTCATGCAGAGAGAACTCTGTAACTTGAACAAATACAGTATGGCTCTGTGGAAGCGGTACTGCCAGGGAGGCTCAGCTGCCTATTACACACTCACAACACAGCCTTTCTGTTTGCGTTTATTTTGATTACAACCCAGTCTCTCAAATGCCTCTCAATGGTCTTCTCATGGCCATGTGATTCCCATTCACAAACGCAGTTCAAAAGTACACAGTAAGGGCTTCTGAGGATATTCAGACATGCGCAGTAGCAAAACATCAGCCGTTTGCGGAAACATCAGCACTGCGTTCAAATCAGTATCAGGCCCTCAGAGCCATTAGTAACCTATTAAATCCAAAGACCCCATTCCATGAAGTTCTTTAAAATGCACTGGCACAAAATAAACATTTATTATATATATAATATATAATACAACAATAGTTAGTTGGTGCCCCCTTGGAATAGGTGAACTTATACTACTATAGTAATTGCTTAAATGTGGTACACCAATATTATACCATTACAAACATATAAAACATGTTCAAATTCACATACATATATTAAAAAAAATCTTTGCATAATAAAAAACAGTTTAGTGTTCATCATACACAAAGTTCCTTTTTCTCCTCCTCCTTTTTTCGAAGATCGGTGTTCACAATAATAGCAACAACCCAACGCGTTTTGTCTCATATAGAGACTTCATCAGGAGTATATCTCTTATTATTCAACCAAATGAGAACTTGGTATGCAAGAAAGATGTAGACACTCAATTTTTATTAAATGGGCTCAGAATTCTTTGATACATAGCCCAGGCACCTTGTTCATTAGAATGACTCGTAAACCAAAGAACGTATTCAAAAACCAGACAACTGAATTAGGGAGAATCCACAATGGAACCAACCCTCATATCAGATCGTAAGAGTCCTTTTAGTAATCCTATTGGTCTGGAATATATATATATATATATATACATACACACACATATATATATATATATATATATATATATATAGGAGGCAGTCAATTGACCGCCAGATGGGATCCTGGCAGTCCATATACCGACGGCGGAATCCCGACACCATATACAATACCGGCGGTCAGAGTCCCAATGGCCAGCTGATTTCCCCACTTGGGTGGTGGTCCATGCCATCTCCCAAGGGGGGAATAGAAACCTGTGGTGACCTAAGATCACCACCTGGCCCAAAGCGCGGTGAGCGCAGCGAGTGACAACTGTTATACTGGCTGTCCAGTAATGTAAAGTTTTGTTTCAAATTAACGATGATGACTGAAATCTCAGACAGTATATTTATTAAAATACCCTGTAATTATCATTTGCACCATCTAGTGTACAAACTGGTCAGTTTATTGGAAAAGTGTTTTTAAATAGGTGTTAAATATTACAAGTGGATAATGGGTACATTTTTTTGCTTCATCAGAAAGTATTGCCAAGAAATTATTACACAAACTCTTAAGACATTCATACATGAAGATAAGGAAACACGTCACAGAAAAAATGTGTCATTGTGTTCACATCAACCTAATGTCAGCGATAATGAAATGAATAATTAATTAATTAAATACATCACACATTCACCAACAATTCCCCACAGTGTAATAGGAAATCTTGAAACAACACAACTAAATGTTGATGTCTAAGATTTTTTAACTGTGACTTAGCAAGAATTGGCTGCATTGCTTGATATTCTCAGCAGGTAGACTAAGCTCAACGTTGATTTTAAAACACAGGTGCACTTTAAATTTATTTGCATATATGGGTGTGACTAAGCTTGATTTGACCAATCAGATGCAGCCCTCTGCCATCATCATCAGTTTGCAACTTTCACCTGGGTTTCAGTACCTGTAAGTCCAGTCCCTCCAGTATGCCCTTACTGTACTTTGTCGACTCACCCCTTTAAATCCCTGACCTGCCCACCTTGCCATAGGGAGTCACAAGTGCAAGTTGCCTGAAGAAAAGACACATGCCCAACAGGAAGATGTTTATGTTCTACTTTGAATGAAGCCCTAAGCAATAAGTCATTGAATCTACAGTATTTTTTATGATTGCCATTGGTTATCTTGATAGTCTTCTGCTGACCATTCCTGGCCAACATCAAAATTTAGTTAGTGTTTCACACATATTTTTGGTGAACATTTGTGCTGGTGTTGGCCCTGTAGTAGCATGTTCAGCTAACCAAATAAGAAATTGTTGATTTGTGTTGTAGAATAACTTGCTCATGACCCTTGGCCTTGATGGTATTCTTCAATGTATAAATAAATCTATTCAGCAGACCCATTAGTGGCTCAATGATACGGTGCTGAAGTGAAGTGCTTTATGCCATTTCTCTTCAAGATTCTCTGAAATTCTTCTGAAAGGAACTGACATAATTTACCATATCTCTATAAATTTGTTCAGGGAACTCAATAGAGTTCGAACCTCTGCTAAGTTTTCTTTATTTTGACTAAGTTGAGCAGTATCTATGTATATTTCATTCTATTCTTGTGTCATTTTTAAATCTGGTTTATAGCACATTTTTCTTGCTTTTTTTATGTAAACATTTTATCTGATCGCAATTATAGAACTCATTACAAATGTAGTGCTTTGTTGGGGGTACAAGCTGCAAATGTTGGGGGTACAAATTACCCAAATGGGCTGCCAGGGTTCACAGATGGAAAGTGAACCACTGCTCTAGAACCACACATTAACACTCATTGATCTCTTCTTGCTGAGAATCATTGATTATAATGTCATAACCTTTAGTAAGGTGAAGAGGGCTGAGTATGGTGTTGAGGGGAAGAGTAATGGGCTACAAAAGGTGATGAAGGGCTCACCACCCCAGTCTACCTTACCGCCCCTGTCCTTTTAAGAACACCCCCCCTTTTCCAGTGCGCGTGCAGCAGTAAACCCTACACTAAATCCTGTTACATTTTCTATACTCCCACTTCAAAATTCCCACTTCGACCACTGGATATAGATAGATAGATAGAAAGATAGATAGATAGATAGATAGATAGATAGATAGATAGAAAGATAGATAGATAGATAGATAGATAGATAGATAGACAGACAGACAGACAGATAATTGGTATATAGAATTTAATTGCTTGTATGACAAAACAGTCACAGTCCACGTACAGTACTGGATTAAAAATCCCTAAAACAATGTGACTCCATGTAATGCTCCTCCAATGTCTTAAAGTACTGCACAAGGGGGAAATTTACTAAAGGTCAATTTGGATCACTTTTTATTTTTTGTTGTGATAAAGCCGAGATTTTGCTTATCACAAACTTAGTAAGGACCAAATTGCATGGAAGTTGCGACTTCACACTCCAAATGGTGGCAAATCACCATTAGAACAAACATTGTTAAAAAAACATTGGTATAAATGCAAACCGTGAATGTACTAATAATCGTTTTTAATGTACTTACTTTTAACATTAGTGTTTGCTGCGAAGCCTGCACGGTTCAGTGAGATCGGTGCAGGCTTTTGTGCTTTCAGTGCAATAAAGAGTAATAATTAATTTTAAAAAGTTTCATGGAGTCCCTCGCCCCGAAAGCTTAACCAGGACCGGGCTCTTGAGCTGGTACTGGTTCTAGAAATATGGAGGGGTTCCCCGTATTTCCAATAACCAGCACCATGCTCTTACGGGATGTAGTTGGCATCCTGACGCACAGTATGCCGGCGGATAAAAGCCGGCGCCGGAATACTGATGCCGGAATCTGGACAGCAAACATCCTGAACATAAGTATCAGGGGTAGGTTAGGGTTAGGCTGCAGAAGGGAGAGTTAGGCTGCAGGAGGGCGAGTTAGGGGTACAACAAAAATATCTATCTATCTATCTATCTATCTATCTATCTATCTATCTATCTATCTATCTATCTATCTAGAACTGTCGGGATTGTGGCCGTTGGCATGGCAGGGTTTGTATTCTGACCTCTGGCATTCTCAGCACTGGAATCCCATACCCAAACAACTAGTGTGGGGTAATGCCACAGCAGGAGACATGGTTTTGGGGGTTACCCTGGCCAAAACATTAACCTCTCCTCTTCCCTCTTCAGGGCACCCAAGGCCTGGGCTGAAGCGCTGGGCTATCCACAGAACCCCTGGGCGGTTGGTGCTGAGTTGATAACATTTGAGTTAAAGTTAGATAAATATGGACTACACCAAGCCTCCCCCACATGCCGATACTTTGAGAACCACAAGTACCAGCATGCAGAAACGGCTCGCTGGTACTTATAATCCCACTGTAAAAGACATATAAAAAATAAAGACAGTACACACACACCTTTAACAGTATAACTTTAATACTCACACTCACATATACTCACCTTGTCCCTGGTGCCACTCGGTCCACTTGTCCAGTAGAATCCCTCTACATTGTAGGGGAGAATCCATGCTCACCTCCACTTGTCCAGTAGCATCCAGGAGGTTAAAAATAAAAAACAAATTTTTTAACCAGGCAGGACCTAGATGAGCTATATATGTATACACATATAGCTCCTCTCCGTAAATGAGGGAATTCACGTACCCCAGGCTGGTATTGATTGACAGTCAGTGCAATCACAGCTAATCAGTGGCCTGTCCCCATAGTAACTAACGCTGATTGGCTGGTGGCTCTGCAAATGACGGAAAACCACATTATTTTGCGGAAAAGGAGCTACAGTATATGTGTTTTTTTGTTTTTTTATACATTTAATTTCATTTGAATTTAGTGTTTTACTGGCACCTGTGTGTACTGTCATACCTGCCACCTCTGTTAATGTCCTTAAGGCATATATGGATCAGGTGTTATTCTAATAGTCAATCGCATTGCAGGCTACATCTTCATTGTTGATTTAACAGTAACAGAGCAGCCAGTGCTTAAACAGCATTCACTTCTTAAAAAAACAAAAGGTTTTTGCTCCAATTTACAATTTTTTTAAAAATATTTTCCATAGATTCCACTGACGCCCAAGGAGAAGTTTGTGACAATTGCCCTCACTTGCCTGCTTTTTGGGCTCATACCCAAACTTGATTCAGTGCATGCACAGATTTAGAGATGAAATATGAAGTCTTTTGCAACGGAGGAAGAATGATGCAATAAACCTTGGAACCAACATACTGTCTTCACTAGGGACGCAGGGTTTCGTAAAAGCTATCCAGGCAACAGATGCATAATAAATTGCAATGATTTGGGATTTTGGATTTAAAAACATTACATCATTTCAGCTGTTTTATCGATTTTATCAATAATTATTGATTTTTATCTATCAATTTTGAAACCAAACTAAAATCTGAACCTAAACCAAAACAACCGAGGGTGGATTTGCCAAAACCAAAATATGATAATGAAATGATACCAAAACACGGGGGTCCGCGCACAGCTCTGCAGAAAACATGCCTATTTTGAAAACCGCTGCTTTTATTCCTGCATAATAATAATGGAAACTGATGTTTTCCTCTTTAAATTTTTTTAAAGGTGCCTTGAAAATTTTCTCCGTGTAAAACATGTTTCATCCACTTCTTACAAATCCGTTCTAGTCATTTTCACTGAAGCCTTCCCCATCTCTAAAAGCATTGTTTATTTATTTATTTCTTTTATTTATTAAATTTCTTATATAGCGCAGCATACTGTATATTTTCTTTTCAATTTTACACAGTATATTGCAGATAAATGATATACGAAGGAAATGCCATATTACTGGTAATAGGTCATCCTTTTATAGTATTCTAGGAAATCTGAAAGGCTCATCTTCAGTTACCAGTTCGGAGAACCTTGTACTATTCAATTATATTACACTTAGATGCAGTTATCCCACTATATTGTCATGATAATGGTAAACATGAAATTACCAGCAAACTGTTTCAGCAGCATGTATATATAATAACATGATTATAGCACACACTTATGGTGTTATGATGATTTTGTGAGCATGTAGTCTGCTTGACTGCAGGATTATGTTATTGCTCATCAGAAAGTAGAATCAGAACATTTTTATCACCAAAATTGTATACCTTAGATTCATGCACATAAAAGTAGAACATTCAAGAACACTTTATGATACTTGCATATAAATCCTGTTACATTACTATTAAGGCAGCACTCTAATATTATATACATAATTCAAAAAGGCAATTTCCAATGAACGCTGCAATTAATTCTTCTGTGTGGTGTGATTGGGGCAGAATTAGGAACACCTACTGTAATGCCAAATTCATCAGATGGAAGAGGAAAATGTCATTAAACCATTTTGGAAATCTCTTCTCCAGCTAGACCATGACAATGTTTAGAGTTCCCACCATAGATATTTGATTGCTGCTCGTGATATCCTCCTACTGGTTGGTTACTACCTGGTTATAGAACCATCAAATTACATGGGTAGATGGTTTTCCAATAAATGTACAAGCTGTGATGCAGGACTGTTTTCTTTTAGTGCAGTCAGTGTGATACAGTTTAAATGGCAGGATTGAGGATTATTTCCTGTTACACACTGCCTCCTGGATAGAGGGGTACCTCAATTTATCTTCAGTGATGCTGCCTGGCTCATCTTCCTCTCCAAGCGAATCATATCTACCTTTTCTCTCCTGCACTGGCTCCCTTCCCCTTCAAAACTTAATTCAAACTCCTCACACTCAATTGCAAAGCCTCTACCCGATCCTCTCCTATTTACATCTCTGACCTCCTCTCCCATCACTTTGCAATCTGCCCACTTCATTTCACAAATGAACGCCACTTCTCCTCCCAACTGATTACTACCTCCATCTCCCGCCTCCAAGATTGTGCCTCTGCTGCTCTCTACCACTGGAACTCTCTCCCTCTCCACCTTCCACCTCTCTACAAAATTTCAAACATCCACTTCTTTATCATAGCTTGTTTTTATAAGTACAATCCATTATGTTTGGTTTTGCTTGAAAACCTAATAAAAAAATGACTGTTTCCATAGTGGGGGCTGCACTTCCTGTACACATGCTCAATCTAGACCCCAGATAATGGCTATGCCCATTCCCCAGGCATACTTCAGTACTGGAGGAGAAGGGGATAAGCACTGTAGCATGCGCCTGTTCCAGCTACGGGTTGGGGATGGAATCCCGGCGACTGGGATCCCGGTGGTCAGTATACCAACACCAGGATCCCAGCAGTCAGAATGTCGGCAGCAGGGTGAGTGCTAGAAAGCCCCTTGCGGGCTCAGTGGCTCATTGTGCTCGCCACAGGTTCTATTCCCACTTTATGGGTGTCGTGGATAACCATGAGTGGAAATAGTCCTGACATAGCTGTCGGCTTTCTCAGTGCTCGGGATCCTGGCGTCGGTATTCTGACCGTCGGGATCCCGACCGCCGGGATATTAACTACATCCCCCAGATACACCTCTGGAGACAAGCCCAGATGAAACTATATGCTGCCTATATTGCCTTTACAACTTCTTACATTTTACTTTATGAAACAAAGAAATGTAAAAAAAAATTAAACCCCCTAGCCCTCAGCGTCATGCTGAATTTATTCAGTGCATACACTCTTATTTATTTCACCAGCAAGGGCACTATGATTTATTGGTCTATTATTGAGTAACATTTTTTAACAGTATTTACTATTTTTCTGGTGGGTGGCCTTGTGGCACCCCACTGATTATAGTTGATTAGCCATCCCAAGAAAGGGTTAATGCAGTTAATAGCCAACAGCCCACAGGCTGCAGGGACAACAGGGGTTATACAATGTAGCTAGCTGCAGAACTACTGACCTGCAGCTGATTGGGTGCCCTGGAGGTGGGAAGCCGAGATATGGAATGTTACCCTGGAGATAGAACTTTGCCCTAGCTTAGAGGAGGGCTTAAGATAGCTCCTGCACAGGGCTGGAGCTGAAGTATGTGAGGTACCAGGGTTTTGGAGGAGCATGGCTGCCACCTGAGAGTCCAGAGGAGCAAAGTGCCAATGGAGCAGTGCATAAGGAGCTACATGTCGTTAGAAGAGACAGTGACACCCTGAACAGTGGCCGGAGAGAGAGGCACATGAGGTAATCACAGACATCCTAGTCACTCCCAGCGCTGCAGTCTAGACCAATCCAAGTGTAGTGGAAATGGAACAGTTAGCTGGATTTAGCATCACACAACACCTGGACATTAGGGAGCATCCAGCTTGGCAGCACCCAGAGATCCCGTCAGGATAGTCTTGAAATCTCACAGTGACTCTCATCCTTTACAACCTGCACTTTTGCCCAGCCCATCCAGGAGGCAGGAACCCGACAACTTTCAGGCTCACTTCTTAATGCATTGTGATTCAGCATATAAACTGTACCTGCATGCTGCCTAATAGTCTGTAGTGAGAGAGGGGGCAGGATTTGTACTTTTCAGTCAGAAAGTGCACCTGATGTTAGCATTCGGAGTCTTACCTCCATTTCTGGTCCCTGCGGCCTTCCTGTTAGCTGGCTGGTGTGGCTGCGGAGGATAGGAGCTGCGGCAGCGAGGTCCTCCGGTGCGCCTGCTGGATGTCTGGAGGCTGGGGTCCGGGTCCTGGGGAGTGAGCATGGCAGCCGGAGGTGTCTGTTTCCCAGTGTCCTGTTGCTGGAGTGCGGCATCTGGGAGGCTGAGGCCAGAGGTAGTGGCTGTGTGCTGGTTCCACATGTGTCCTCTGTGCAGGGAGCCTCCATGTAGGAGACCAAGCCAAGCCAATAGGTATCCCAGTTCCCATCAGCCAATCCGGTGCTGTTTCCCTTTATAAAAAGAGGCGGATGCTTAGCTATGGTGCCAATTTTTCAAGTTACTTGCTGCTGTAAGGTGCCCAAGCTCTGTACTCCCAGGTTAACCCCTGGGGGTATATTTACTAAGCTCCCGATTTTGACCGAGTTGGTGTTTTTTCATCAAAGTGTCATCTCGGGAATTTACTAAACTCAAATCTCGGCAGTGATGAGGGCTTTCGTATTCTTTTGGAAGGCAAAGAAAAAAATACGAATGAATACACCATCGGCCTGTTATTTTATACAACTCGGTAATTTACTAAAAATTTGAATTCACAAACACTGCTGGCAATAGCCAAACACTGCCGTGAAAAAATACAAATCGTAAAAAAAAGCAGTTTTAAAATAGACCTGCTTTTTTTTACCGTGTTCTGATAGGCATGCACGGATCAGGGAGATCCGTGCATGTTTATCAGTGGGAAGGGGTGTGAAAGTTTTAAAAATGAGGAAAAAATTTTGCGTGGGGTCCCCCCTCCTAAGCATAACCAGCCTCGGGCTCTTTGAGCCGGTCCTGGTTGTAAAAATACAGGGAAAAAATTGAGAGGGGTTCCCCCATATTTTAACAACCAGCACCGGGCTCTGCGCCTGGTCCTGGTGCCAAAAAGCGTAGGGGTCCCCCGTATTTTTACCACCAGCACCGGGCTCCACTAATCAGCGAGATAATGCCACAGCCGGGGGACACTTTTATATTGGTCCCTGCGGCCCTGGCATTAAATCACCAACTAGTCACCCCTGGCCGGGGTACCCTGGAGGAGTGGGGACCCCTTAAATCAAGGGGTCCCCCTCCTCCAGCCACCCAAGGACCAGGGGTGAAGCCCGAGGCTGTCTCCCCCATCCAAGGGCGGCGGATGGGGGGCTGATAGCCTTCTGTGTAAAAATAAGAATATTGTTTTTTGTAGCAGTACTACAAGTCCCAGCAAGCCTCCCCGCAAGCTGGTACTTGGAGAACCACAAGTACAAGCATGCGGGGGAAAAATGGGCCCCCTGGTACCTGTAGTTCTACTACAAAAAAAATACCCAAATAAAAACAATACACACACTCCGTGATAGTATAACTTTATTACATACATGCACACCTACATATACACATACTTACCTATGTTGACACGAAGAGTCGGTCCCCTTCTCCACATATCCAATGGTGGGAACTTTGCGGTCTGCTGTAGACCGCGAGGTTAAGTGGGGCCTACCACAAGAGTGACCCCACTTAACCTCGCAGTCTACCGCAGACCGCAAAGTTCCCACCATTGGATACAATGGAGCGCCTATGCGCTACATTGTATCTCTACAGTGCGCAGCCTGACTGACAGCTCAGGCACGCACAGCCAATCAGGAGAGTGCCATGACGTGGCGCTCCCTGATTGGCTGAAAAGACCCTCTTTGACAGCAGTCATCGGGGGTCCCGCCAGTTGGGGAAAGGGGTCCCATGTGTAAACATGGGACTCCTTTCAGTGCGTGGATTCGGGTTCTTCGTTTTTTTGTGTGACAAGTACGTGGATTACAAACAGAAGAGGACCGATCTACACTGGATTGTTGTGAGTATAATTTTATTTACAGGTACCCCGTGGATTCTACGTGGAGAAGGGGACCGACTCTTCATGTCAACATAGGTAAGTATGTGTATGTAGGTGTGCATGTATGTAATAAAGTTATACTATCATGGTGTGTGTGTATTGTTTTTATTTGGGTATTCTTTTGTAGTAGAACTACAGGTACTAGCGGGCCCATTTCCCCCCCGCATGCTGGTACTTGTGGTTCTCCAAGTACCAGCTTGCGGGGGAGGCTTGCTGGGACTTGTAGTACTGCTACAAAAAACAATATTCTTATTTTTACACAGAAAGCTATCAGCCCCCCATCCGCCGCCCTTGGATGGGGGGACAGCCTCGGGCTTCACCCCGGCCCTTGGGTGGCTGGAGGGGGGGACCCCTTGATTTAAGGGGTCCCCACTCCTCCAGGGTACCCCGGCCAGGGGTGACTAGTTGGTGATTTAATGCCAGGGCCGCAGGGACCAATATAAAAGTGTCCCCCGGCTGTGGCATTATCTCGCTGACTAGTGGAGCCCGGTGCTGTTGGTAAAAATACGGGGGACACCTACGCTTTTTGTCCCCTGTATTTTTGGCACCAGGACCAGGCGCAGAGCCCTGTGCTGGTTGTTAAAATATGGGGGAACCCCTGTCAATTTCCCCCCCATATTTTTACAACCAGGACCGGCTCAAAGAGCCCGAGCCTGGTTATGCTTAGGAGGGGGGACCCCACGCATTTTTTTTCTGATTTTTAACTCTTTAAACATTTTTTTTAAGGTACACAATGAAGCCCTGCACGGATCTCACAGATCCGGCTGGGGTTTATTGTGTTAGGTTCGGCAGTGTTTTACTAATCACTCCCGTAAAACACTGGCAGAAATTACGAATGACATCGACATCGGAAAACACAAAAATGCAGAATACGACAGCATAGTATATGAGGCGTAAAAAATTCTAAAAGTTGCAAATTCACACATTTGATGTCATTCGTGTTTAATCTCCCTCCAAATCGACACTAATACGAATCTTAGTAAATATACCCCCTGGTATCTTGGTTCTGTGGAGACCGCCCGGTGGTCAGAACTGTTATTGCAGTCCTTTGCTTCCAGTCCACCTGCCCTTGTGGTTTAACTGCTGGGTCCTCTATCTGGTAGAGGGTCTCCGTTTGCTGTCAGTTCTCACAGTGATCCTCTCTTCAACATCGTTCTTCTAATCATCTCGTCATTGTGATCTTCAGCATCGTTTACAAATCACAAGTCATCTCTTCATCCAGTGTATTTCAGCATAATTTACAAATCACAAGTCATCTCCTCATTTGGTGTTCTTCAGCATGGTTTACAAATCACAAGTCATCTCCTCATTCAGTGTTCTTCAGCATTGTTTACAAATCACAACTCATCTCCTCATTCAGTATTCTTCAGCATCATTCACAAATCACAAGTCATCTCTTCATTTCAGCATCGTTTACAAATCACAAGTCACTTCTCCATTCAGTATTCTGCAGCACTGTCTACAAGTCACGAACATTTTGTTCTTCAGAACTCACTTGGACTTATCTCCTAGTTGTGGTGTATTATTGAAGTCTCATTAAAACTGAAATAATCTTTCTTCAGTGTATCGTTCTCAGTCACTGCCCTCATTACTTACCCCTCTTCATCTTCGTACTAACTTTTCAATCCATGAGTAAGAACTATGGGGGTAATTCCAAGTTGATCGCAGCAGGAAATTTTTTAGCAGTTGGGCAAAACCATGTGCAGTGCAGGGGGCGGGGGCAGATATAAAATTTGCAGAGAGAGTTAGATTTGGGTGGGTTATTTTGTTTCTGTGCAGGGTAAATACTGTCTGCTTTATTTTTACACTGTAAATTAGATTGCAGATTGAACACACCATACCCAAATCTAACTCTCTCTGCACATGTTATATCTGCCTCCCCTGCAGTGCACATGGTTTTGCCCAATTGCTAACAGAATTCCTGCTGCGATCAACTTGGAATTACCGCCTATATTCAGCCACCTCGTTTCCTTAATTTGCCGAAAGTTGCTCCCTCAGTCAATTGTTAGTCGTCAGATCCCCAACTCAAGCCGAGTGTGACACCAGACAGCCTCAGGGGACTGTACTCTTTGACCCCAGCAGTCATAACAGGAAGCCAGGAAGAAAGCCCAGGCTCACTCCAGGGGAGTTGGAAGTATTTTACCTGCTGCATGCCAAACTGCCAGTTTCTAAGTGTCTCCGTCGGGAACTGTATTATATTTTTGTTGCTTATACTGAGGAAAGGAACTGCATGATTTTCATACACTGCTTGAATCATTCCCCTTGATCACTGATCCTTCCAATTAAAGGGTAGCTGTTATAAACTGTGTCCTCACCTATAACCTGTATTTGCCCTCTGCATGGTTACTGCCTGACCAGTGATTGAACTGCATTTTTTCTGCTTGTAACAGTTGTCATCTACCTGTCATCTGTTCATAATTGTGAACATGAATCAGAACTGTGCTGCTATTTACATCCATTTGGCTCATTGTGCGACTTCAGGTTTACTGTTGCACTGTTTGTACTTGCAGCTAATATGCTGAGAGATTACGTTTCATTACTGGAACTGTGGTACATACATACTTCTGCTACAGCTCATAAACCTTAAGTACTGGTTCCCCAGGTACCAGACAGCACTATAAAAGGCTTCAGACTGCCACCTGGTGAACATTTAGAACAATGCAGAGGATAAGGTCAGTTCCCCAAAGAGAGGGGAAAGAAAAGAGAAATCAGTTACTAATGTGGTGCACACAACCCAATATACATATAATTTTAAAATAAATTCTTTATTGTAAATTCGTTAAAACCCCTGTCATATTCTCAAATATAGGCAGAATGCCACAATAGATGTTTATTTATCTTATATATAATTAAATTGATTTACCGGACTTATATTGTCCTTTATTCAGAGTCAAGCGAAGTATTAAAAATAGTAAGGAAAGTGAAAAAGAATGAAAATAAAGTGAATAAAGATTAAAAACAAGGCTAGTGTGTCATATTCATTATGTGTTATTGATATTAAATAGTCCTAATATGTATGGACCGTTTTGCTCTCTCTATGATATGCTAAAGCTAAATGTTCGCTAAGAGAGATCTATGGGTCATCAAATCAAAATGAGACTTTCAAGAGAATGTAATCCAAGAATACAGCATGATAGAATGATAAATATAGTAATAGGTATAAACGTTTAATATTTTATATCGTCTTTCAGATAGCTTAACAGATGATGGTTACTGTATTCCAAGATGTTATCTGGTATCTCAGGTAATCCTACCCATAGGATGTTAAGTACTATGCCTGCATTATTATAATGCTTAAAATAAACACATGTGTTTTGCTGCTATAAATTAATCACATATGATGTGAGCAAAAGTGTCTAGTATTCTTTTGCTCACATCATATGTGATTAATTTATAGCAGCAAAACACATGTGTTTATTTTAAGCATTATAATAATGCAGGCATAGTACTTAACATCCTATGGGTAGGATTACCTGAGATACCAGATAACATCTTGGAATACAGTAACCATCATCTGTTAAGCTATCTGAAAGACGATATAAAATATTAAACGTTTATACCTATTACTATATTTATCATTCTATCATGCTGTATTCTTGGATTACATTCTCTTGAAAGTCTCATTTTGATTTGATTACCCATAGATCTCTCTTAGCGAACATTTAGCTTTAGCATATCATAGAGAGAGCAAAACGCTCCATACATATTAGGACTATTTAATATCAATAACACATAATGAATATGACACACTAGCCTTGTTTTTAATCTTTATTCACTTTATTTTTATTCTTTTTCACTTTCCTTACTATTTTTAATACTTCGCTTGACTCTGAATAAAGGACAATATAAGTCCGGTAAATCAATTTAATTATATATAAGATAAATAAACATCTATTGTGGCATTCTGCCTATATTTGAGAATATGACAGGGGTTTTAACGAATTTACAATAAAGAATTTATTTTAAAATTATATGTATATTGGATTGTGTGCACCACATTAGTAACTGATTTCTCTTTTCTTTCCCCTCTCTTTGGGGAACTGACCTTATACTTCAACTTAAATCGGTTGGTAGCATCTTTAATGACCTTGATATTTCTTTATGATTCACCCACTCATTGGTTAGAGTGGTACTCACTATTGAAAAGGTATCCCAAGCTTATAAAACATTTGGATTACTCAAATCTTGGTGCGGGTTACCCTCCAACTTGGATTAGAGCTGTACTTTCTCCATTGTTTGGAAATTTGCAAATGCAGAGGATAAATTGTATAGCTTTACAGTGAACTGCATCCTATCATATTGTGCCATCTGTTTGACTTTAACTGCTTCGACTATGTTCTCATATGTTCAATGTTATGTTTGATATATAATGCAATGATGTCAGCTTATGTACCACAAAATTGCATTTCACTCCAAATTTAACCTAAGTTGAATCTACAGTGGTGATATTTCTTTTCCTTGCTTAATAAACCCTGAGTCACCGTCCCAAGTGTAGTGACTGTTACTTAGGGGATTCCTGGGAATGGCCTTCTCCGTCCATCAGCCTTTGGTTCCAGCAGTAAAGTCCAGGTGAGACAGATGACTGCAGCATACGAACCAGGTACAGCCACCAACACTTGCACCTGCACCGACACTCTACTTACCTGTTATTACAACTTAGTGTCACAAACAGGATTGAAGTAAATTATCCAGCTTCAGGCAGCAAGATGACGGAATCTCAGGAACTGCAGTCCCCTGTATCAACCATAGGTCGATGGAGGCTACCTGCTTCACTAAGCGACAACAGAAGAATACCACCTGTGGCCAGACCATGCCAATTACAAATGCCCTATTACATTGGGTCCCCATGGCTACCCACCTACTCAGGAGATACACATTGGCCAGGCACCAGCTTCTTTAAAGAATTTAAGGAGAAGATGAGGTTAATGTTCCAGCTGTATCTGCTTGGAAAAGAACAAAGAATGGAAATTGTAATTGGCCAGTTGAAAGGCTCTGCACTACGAGAAGTTAGGTCATGGTCTGATGAACAAAAGTCGGACAAAGGAATATTGAATAAACTAGCCGGCATCTTCAACCTGCAAACCATAGCTGAGTTAAAGGGGCGTCTGTATGCCTGAAAACAGCAACCTCAAGAATCCTTGCGGGAGCTCACCATGGGCCTGCAGGAGGCTATGCAGGCAATTCAGGACCAGAGACCCGCGAGAGGTGGTCACAGAGAACCAATGCTGATCCAGAGCTAATAAAGCTATTGCGACACAGGGATCGAATGAGCCTTCGACAGGAGCTTGTAGTCTGCACTAGCTTGGATCCCAGGACACACCAGTCCATCTGCCAAATTGTTGTCTCCAGAGAATGTCAAAGTCAGAAAAATGTCTCAATGCACGTTGCCATATTTGCACCGCACACTGGTCCGCGCTGCGCGTGCGTACGCTCTCCCGTGGAGGCGCATACCCGCAATAGCGTGCACTCGCAGGCGCGGTATGCATATTTACGGTAGAGTTTATGTAGTCGTAGCGTGCGACTCATTCGTTACAAATGTTCACAATTAATGTAGTTTGTAGATCATGATCCCTTTGATAGATTCTGAAAGTTTGGTTAAAATACAATGTCCCAGAGCTGAGGAATCCCTCTTTATATCGTACGAAGGGTCTAACAGGAATCATACAGCAGTGTTTGGTACCCATCGGAAGAGTATTTAATTAGCAATATTCCGGTGTTGGTTTGGAGCGTATTAATCGCTCGTGCGAATAGTTATGGACATAAGAAGTTTATGTCCATTTCTATTATTTACACATACTCAGGTATGCGGCGGGAAACCCAGTTTCCCACCCACCTGAGCTGTTGGAAATCGTCACAGCCCACCTGTATGAATCACCCTATGACCTTTTGTTATGATGCAGGGCCGAATTCCTTCGGCCAATGGACAATGGGATTGTAGGACCATGAGATTGCATTGTGTGTGGGGCATAAATAGGCAGGCCGACCACATCCAGCTCTCACTCTCTCATCAACGGTTATCTGCTGATAGCCGGGAGCTGGATATCGAGGCGCAGGCGATCATACCCTTTGTGCGTAAGTTTCTCTCCGTAATCATTGTCTTTCTGTGAGCCAACTTCTCTCTATCTTTCTCTCTCTCTCTCTCTCCCTCTCTCTCCTCTTTTCTCTTATATCTCCCATAGTATTATAGTATTGTATTGTATTTCATTTAGGTCAGAGTAGTATTGTCTTTTTGTATTTTAGTTCTGTGGTTAGGAAGTCTCTGTTATATTGTAGTGTATCATTTGTACTGTTATCCCCTTTTACAAGTATATTAGATATAATACAGTTAATAGGCTTTGGAACCTAAACCAGTATCTGTGTGTTTTCTAAAGCGTTAAGTGTTCACTTGAGCGTCGGTGACGCTCAAGCAGCTTTGTAGTTAGTCAGGTTACACAAGGTTGCACTTACACCCTGTACTCACATTAAGGTATTCTTTGTATTTCTTTGGTATAAGGTTTAAACATTAAGGTATAGCGTTGTGAGCGTCTGCGCCGCTGGTGACCTCCTCGTGGTCTCGAGCGTAAGCTACGCCATAGCGAATCATTACTCTAGTCATAGCCAATAACGTGTCCTGTGATCCCTGGGCCGTGAGCGAACGTGACGCTTGAGCGTCTCGCCTACGGCTGAGCGATCGTTACGCAACTAGCGTACCATTACGGTACTTCTTAAGTAAACAGCGTACAGTGTTCTTAGCTTCATAAAGGGTTGTTTATACGACAAAGGAATTTAGCATTGTCAATTGGGGGCTCGTCCTATCCTTCTCATATCTGCACTAGGTAGATCAGCAGACATTATCCCCCAGCAAAGGGTGGGAGGTTGTCTCCCAGTGCTGACGGGATAAGCGTCTGCTTCGCTTAGATAAAGAGTGCTGAAGGAATCCGGGAACCGGAAGTAAGAACAAAACGCTTGTGTCTTTTAAAACTGTTTATTTCTCTTCTGTCTTGCGTATACACGCACGCATACATATATCTGCATTTTCTGTTTCATTTTCGTATATCACTATTCCTGTTTGCCAAATTTTATAGTTGATAGAAAGTGCTAAAAAGAGATTTGCTGTTATTTCATAATAAAGGTAATAGTTAAAGTATAGAACAACACACGATTTGTCTAGGAGACAAGGCAGTCAGTGTGGATGGCGGTAGATGATCAGGGATCATTTACATTGATAAAAGTATATATTGTGTTACGGTGGATCCTTTGCATTGCGTACACGTGTCGCTAACAAAGACTAGCGTACGCAATCCAAAAGGCAGACGCACGCAGCGTACATTACGCAACGTAGCGTCCGGTTACGCCCACGTAGCTCAAGTCTCGAAAAAAGTGAAGTAACGCAAAGGCGATAATTAACGCACAGCGGTAGATAACGCGACGCGGTAAATAACGCAAATCTATTTTTGGAAAAATCTGAAATTTAGTTTAACAGATCCTGCTCCTAATTGGTAACACTTTTGGCCTAAAGACAATTTCTGCGCAGAAATAGATATAGAAACAAAAGTGTACATGTGTTGAGTGAGTGTGTTTTGTATACAAAAGTTTATATAACTTTAAGGTGGAACCAAAAGGAAAGCCGGGTACTCGTCAAGGGACACACGTGTAAGTGACATATACGGTGGCTAGGGAGGCATCCCTGGTTAAATAATATTTGAGCATTAGAGTATAGCGGACCATAAGGTAACAAGACCAGGAGGTCATAAGGTAACAAGACCAGGAGGTCATAAGGTAACAAGACCAGGAGGTCGTAAGGTAAAAGGTCCGCTATAAAAGTCCAGTGGCACAACGCCTGGGGTGTTGGTGCAGAACCCATATAGGCCATACAAGCTCTTGCTGAAGGAATCGCGGCCGGAAACATCGATTCCATTGATCTTTCAGTACATGACAAGTAGTGCTCGTGTACTGAACGATTGGACCGCACGTAATTGTGTGCAGTAGTTAGTAATCTGACCTAATACCATTAGAGTAAAGTGGTCACAAACGCTATTTGTACATTCTGACGTGATTTGTGTAATTTTTTATTTTTGGAAGGGAAGTTCGCTGGTCACTCAGGAACTATCCAACAACCGATACTTGCTGGGGAACGCGCCCCAGTAAATAAAGGTTCACAGGGGCCCTAGGTTGGGTACAGCAGCTCTGGTTACAGTGATTGCAGTACTGGCCAACGTGGGCGAGAAGTAAGTGGGGTACTTGATAAACCACCACCGCCGGCCTGCCCAAGGACATCTTGGTTTGTTTGTAAGGGTTCGCTGAAAACCTTGAGATAAAGATCCAAGGAGGAATAAGCAACGCCTGCAGATTATGGGGGCCATTTGTTCAGGTAGGGGGCGATCAACCTCGGTTCGGGTTGATTCAGAGAACCGACCAGTTGGGTCGGCACGATATGTAATGTGTGAAAAATACGGTAGTCACACAGAGGTTTTATGTGATGAATGGGAGAGAATGACTGTACAAGACAGGGACAAATTCCCAAGAATAGGTAGCTTCAGTCCAGAAGTGTTACAAAATTTAAGGAGGAGGATATGTCTCGTAAAATCAACAAAGAGACGAATTCAACATCATGATTGTTTACAGTTATGGCACCAGGAAGGTGAGATACAGAGAGGTTTGGCTCTGGCGGCAGGATCTGGGGCAGTCAGGAAGTTGATTGCCACAGCTCCTCCTCCACCATACATTGCAGGAGAGAAGTTGATTGCGGAGAGAAACGCACTGGGTTGTAAAACACAAACTCTTAGTAACCCTGTAAATGTTAATGACGTTAACCAAATAACTCATGCAAGTATTAACCCGTGCAAGATGTACCCTGTTTTGAACCTTCCTCAGGAGTGTGATCAAGAAGACGATTCAGCAACAATTTCAGCTCTCTCTCTTGCAGCCACCATAGCAGAGACCACAGTAGGCACAGCGACACCCACGAGATTAGTGAAAGCCCCTAGCGGAGGGATAGGTGAGGTCGTGTCAACGGGTAAGTACGGCACCATGCACTACACTGAAACAATTGTACCACAACAAGCAGTAGAATCTACACAGGAAGAGGCTGTTAGAATTGCTCCTGTAAGGGTAATAGCAGTTCCCAATGGAAAAACAGATGTGTCTGGAGCCACTCCCATAAGGAACATTGCCATGTACACTCCATTTTCCCGAATGGAATTAAGAACAATAGTGTCCGAATTTCCTGACCCCAGGAAGGATTTAGTTGCTAGCCAAAAATACATCAGGGATCTAGGTAACACTGTAGAACCCAACAACAAGGATTGGCAGATACTGCTAAGAGCTTGTTTACCTTCCAATGTTGACGCAACTCAATTTTTAGCTGATTGTGCATTGGATAAAGATGTACCGCTTACAGACGTGTACAACAAGGATAATGTAAAAAGGATAAATTTACAGCTAAAAGAGTATTTCCCAGCCGTTGTTAAATGGAATAAAATATTTTCCATTAAGCAAAAGGAGTCCGAAACGGCAATAGAATATTTTCACCGGGCACTATTAGAAATGGCAAAGTACACGGGTATAGAAGACATAAAGACCAACCCAAACCATCGGGAAGTAGCAGTATCTGTACTGATGGATGGTTTAAAGGAAACATTAAAGACTAGGGTTCAGACCACGCAACCATGCTGGCGAGGTCTGTCAGTGTCCGGCTTGAGAGAGGCTGCTATTGATCACGACAGAAACATCACTAGGCACAGAGAGTCGCAAAGTGATAAGTTGATGTCCGTAAGTATACAGGCGCTGACCACAAGGCAGCCTGCGTATGTACCACCGAATCCTGTGGGTAAGGCAAGTGTAATAACATGTTTTTCTTGTAACAGACCGGGACACTATGCACGAGAATGTAGAACAAAGAATGTACAAAGATCTTTTCAACCCCCTAGACAACAACACAACACACGACATTGGGAGCAGGGTCCACAGAGGCGGAGTTTTGAGCCACATACAGGGGGAAACAAAAAGATATCCCCCGAACAGAGATTGGCATGCCTCTGGTAGTTCCCAGCTAACTCCCCCACAAGTAGTTGCTGCCAATGGGATTCAGGGAGGTCAGCATACCCAATAGGGGTATGGCCATACCTGTAATCTGCAGCCAGTTAAGTTGATTGCCAGTCTTGGAAGCGAACCAGAGATTGCAATCAATGTGGCTGGTAAAACTTTAAACTTTCTTGTAGACACAGGGGCGGCCAAGTCAGTGATAAATTCGACAGTGGGCATGAGAACCACTGGTAGGACAATTCCAGCCATGGGAGTAACAGGAGTAGTCCAGCACTACCCTGTTAGCAAACCAGCCGAGATTACAATAGGGCCTTTGCATACCAAGCATTCCTTTTTGCTGGCTGCATCTGCACCAACTAATCTCCTGGGAAGAGACTTACTATGTAAAATGGGTTGCGTCATTTATTGTACTCCTGAAGGTGTATTCTTGGACATTCCTGAGAATCACGCTCAGGAAGTACGAGACATGCTAGACTCCCCATCAAAATTAATGTCACATTCCATTATGACAAATAGGAATCCATCCCAAGTAGAAGAGATGACATCTCAGATACCAGAGTCGCTTTGGACAAAAGATGGACAGGACACTGGATTAATGGCAAACGTAGCTCCAGTAGTTGTGCAAGTAAAAGATGGTAGGATAGCTCCAAAAATCCCACAGTATCCTCTGAAGCCAGAGGTGGAGCTAGGAGTTTTTCCCGTAATAGAGCGCTTGCTACAACAGGGCATTCTAGTAAGAACGTCCAGCACCGCAAATAGTCCCATCTTCCCTGTTAAAAAGAGTGGGGGGAGGGGTTACAGGCTAGTGCAGGATCTAAGGGGGATTAACAAAATAGTTGAGAGTCAGTTCCCCGTAGTGCCTAATCCAGCTGTCATCCTAATGCAAATTCCTCCCACTGCCAAATTTTTCACTGTTATTGACCTCTGCTCCGCTTTCTTTTCGGTACCTCTGCACCCTGACAGCCAATATTTGTTTGCATTCACATACAGAGGAGTCCAATACATGTGGACTCGGTTACCCCAAGGTTTCATAGACAGTCCAAGTATATTTTCTCAGGCTTTGCATGATTGTTTACAGTCTTTCCAACCGGAGAGTGGATCAGTGTTGATACAGTACGTGGATGATCTACTACTGTGTTCTGATTCATTGGAGGCATCCCTGAAGGATACGAAACAGCTCCTGTTTCATCTTTCAGACACAGGTCACAAGGTTTCCAAAGACAAGTTGCAATTATGCCAAGCTAAGGTAAAATATTTGGGACACTGTCTAACACAAGGACTGAGACACCTGACCGCTGATAGAATCCAAGCCATTAGAGACATGACACTGCCACAAACCCAGCAACAGATCAGGACGTTTTTAGGAATGTGTGGGTATTGCCGTAATTGGATCCCAGGGTTTTCCATATTGGCGCTACCTTTGCAGGAAATGGTCTCCTCAAACAAACCTGATCGGATTTCGCATACAGACGAATCCGAAACAGCATTTGAGAGACTCAAACAGTGTCTAACGCAGGCACCAGCACTAGGTATGCCAGACTATGGGAAACCCTTTGAACTATACGGAACAGAAAGTGCTGGGTGCGCAGCAGGTGTACTAACCCAAAAACACGGTGACGCCAGCAGGCCAATTGCATACTACAGCGCCCAGCTAGACACGGTAGCACGATCCCTCCCCACATGCTTGCGTAGCGTTGCGGCGATAGCATTGCTAGTGACAAAAAGCGAAGATGTCGTGCTAGGCCACAACCTCACAATCCATACACCGCATGCGGTATCTGCCTTATTGAATTCTGCCCAAACCAGACACGTCTCATCAGCAAGGTTTACAAGATGGGAATTGGCATTAATGGCCCCAGTAAACATCACCATAAGGAGATGCAGTGCATTAAACCCTGCAACATTTCTCCCAGGTGTGCCTGGTCAGACACAAAGGGTGGAAGGTGAGAGTGATGGGGAAGGAGGATTTAATGCAAAGGAAGATACACATGATTGTATGGAATATTTGACCCAAAATTTTACCGCAAGGCCTGACATCAGTGACAATCCACTGGAAGATGCAGAACTCACGTTCTACACGGACGGTAGTTGTCACAGACAGTCAGACTCGGGAGACTTGTGTACTGGATACGCAGTCGTAGATGACCAAGACACCATAGAAGCGGAACCGCTAGGCCCACCTCACTCAGCCCAGGTTGCGGAACTGGTCGCCCTAACCAGAGCATGTGAATTGGCTAAGGGTAAGTCTGCCAATATCTACACCGATTCTAGATACGCGTTCGGGGTAGTACATGATTTCGGAGCGCTATGGCGTCTCAGAAATTTCATGACGGCAGCTGGTACACCGATAGCGCATGCAGCTCACATAAAAAGGCTTCTAACAGCGATACAGGAACCCGATAGAGTGGCTGTTATCAAATGTAAAGCACATACATATAGCCAAGACCCAGTATCCCTTGGTAACAGCCGAGCAGACGAAGCCGCAAAGCTTGCAGCTGCTACCCCCATACAGACAGACACCACACAACTGATGGTATTTAATACCATCAACACACAGAAGTTGTGTGAGATGCAGAATTTGTGTTCCACACAGGAAAGAGCAGTCTGGAAGGCAAAGGGATATGGCCAGGAGTCCTCAGGGCTCTGGACGGATGGACATGGTAAACCGGTGGCCCCCAGGGCATACCTTCCATGTCTGGCTGAAGCAGCTCACGGGCTGACTCATCTAGGCAAGGAGGGGATGTGCAAATTGGTAAGAGCATACTGGTGCGCCCCAGGATTCTCCTCTCATGCGAGTAAAAGAGCAATGTCATGCCTTACCTGTCTGAGAAAGAATATTGGAAAAGCAATACCTACAGAACCATCCCATATCCCACCTGCCGGCGGCCCTTTCCAGGTAATACAAATTGACTTCATTCAATTACCCCCATGTCGAAATTTGAAATATGTACTTGTTTGTATAGATGTTTTCTCGAATTGGGTCGAAGCTTTTCCCGCAGCTACAAATACCGCTATGTTTACAGCTAAGAAAATTGTGCAGGAATTTGTATGTAGATATGGTATCCCTAGAATCATTGAAAGTGATAGGGGTACCCATTTTACAGGTGATGTCTTTCAAGGAATGTGTAAGTTGATGGGAATTGATAGTAAGCTGCACACTCCGTACCGTCCACAGGCGAGTGCGAAGGTCGAAAGAGTGAACAGCACTATTAAAAATAAATTGAGTAAAGTAATGGCAGAGACAGGATTGACGTGGCCAGAAGCTTTACCCATTGTTTTGTATAGCATCAGAACCACTCCCAGGTCCCCCCTTAATCTGTCTCCTTTTGAAATCTTGTTTGGTCGACAACCGCATGTCATGATTAACCCTCAGGATGATTTGAAATGTAACAATGAAGTAACTGTAAAGTACTTGATTAACATGAGTAAGCAGTTGAGGAGTCAAAATGATAATCTGAAGTTGGTGATTCCTGATTTACCAGGTAGTAATTGTCATGACATTGAACCTGGGGATTATGTAATGATACGAAATTTTCTACGCTCAGGTTGTCTTATTGATAGATGGGAAGGACCATACCAGGTCTTATTGACTAGCACCACAGCATTGAAGGTTGCTGAGAGAGAGACTTGGGTCCATTCATCTCACTGCAAAAAGGTTGCCGATCCAGAGAAGTCCCGTGATAAGGAACAGACGGTAGAGGTTGTATCACTGGAGTGTCTGTTCCAGGAGGACTGAGGCGGCACCTGAGCCTTGAAGACCGAAAGCAGTTGTCGACTCCCTTCTCCCTTTTATTGTTTTTCTCCACTTCCCAGCCCCTCTCCCTTAAAATTTCTTTTTCCCCCTTCTCATTCTTCTCTATTTCCTCCTCAAAGATGGACTTGCCCCAAGAGACTGTGATCCGGATTTTGATGTTAACCATGATGTTGACCAGAGCAGTCTGTTCCGGCGAGAGTACCATAGAGGTCGAGAGAGGTTCTGGAATGGGTTCCGATTATGATGATGGAGGCGTAGTTTTCCAAGATCAACCAAACCAACAAGCAAAGGCGAGTATCAGAAAACGATCCGATAGAAGAAATTGTGATGGATTGTTAGCTGAAGAAAATTGTATCTGTAGGCTCTGTGATAATCTGGTTGAAGATGGATGCATAAAGAAATGCCAATCTAGTTTTAATATCCATATGGACCGGCATCCATTGAGTGACTATCACTCTCTAGTGGGTAACGTGTTAAACCAAACAGATTGTTGGGTATGCTCTCAAGTACCTCAGGGTCACAGTAAATCAGGGCTAGTACCATTTCCTTTAACGTTAGGGGAGGTACTTGAGCTAAGTGGTGGGAGACCGGTGGACCGGAGGTTTAACATCTCCAGCCCTCCTAGTTTGAAGCTCCACCAATACCATGTGGATAGGTCCCTCTTATGTTTTAACATCTCCAATCCCAGAAAACCGGGAAATTGGGAAGTGTCATGGAGCAACCTTACCATGACCTTTTCACACAGAGCAGATAGAATGCCTACAGATACAGAGCTCGTACGCCACATAGCCAGTAGAGGAAAATCTTTCCGGTATCGATATACCTTAGGAAATAGGATTACTAGAGTTGGAGAGGTATCACCAGGATACTGTGCACATATCGTACAAACCGATACGTGCATTAGGCAGATGGAAGAATTAGGGTCAGGAGATTTCACCTGGAAGGTTTGTAACATGGTCATGTCCTTCTCCGTCCCTTATGTTCTCCCCGATGATGCATATTTCATATGCGGGAGAAAGGCGTACAAGTGGCTTGCCCCAAACTCTGAAGGATTGTGTTATATTGGAAAAGTATTGCCTGAAGTGATGACTGTTACACATGACAAAATGAAGGACATACACCGTGGTGCCCAAGCTCCTTATACTCACACTCATTACGAGCACCGAGTTAAAAGACAACTGTCAGAAAGGTTAGAGCATCCGGCCTCTGATCTTATCCATGAATCCACCGGGATTCAGGTTCTGGTAGCGTTAGATTTCACTCGTACCGCTCGAGGAGTGATGAATTATAGATACATTTCCGCACTCGCCAATTTGTTAGATAATATCACTGAAATGTATGATGACACGTTTAGATACACTGGAAGAGAACTTCAAGCTTACAAAACAGAACTAGTTCAGCATAGGATGGTTCTTAATTATCTTACAGCAGTAACAGGCGGATATTGTGTTACATTGGCAACACAGTACGGCATAAAGTGTTGCACGTATATCACAAATAGCACCGAGGACCCGGTAGAGGTCATAGACCAAAAGATGGACGATATTCTCCAATTGAAGTGGGAATTTCGTCGAAAACACAATCTCACCCTTGCTGCTGTAGGTAATGAGCTGACTGGTTGGGTGTCATGGTTGAACCCGCGAAATTGGTTCTCCGGTTTGGGAGACTGGGCTCAAGGAGTCATAATGGATGTTGGAAAGTTTCTACTATGTATCTTGGGTGTCATTATATCGATTGGATTGATATTTAGATGCGGGCAGGCTTTAATGAGGTGCAAACAAAGTACAAAAGTGATGAGCTTGAGGAGTGAGGAAACCGTAATTAACCTGGATTTGATTTATGACCCAATGATAGAAACCAGGATGTGATGAAAATGCGATTATACGGTCCGTTTCTTTCACCTGTTTTTCTGCTTTTTCTCCAAGATACAAAGACCCCCTTGGACGAGGAAGCTGACGAGACGAGATGTATACAGACAACGGATTGACCAAAGAAGAAGATTTGACAACTTTAAATATGGACACTTGATGAACTTTGCCATGGATCCCCAGTTTCCCTAGTACTTTTAAACTCACGCTAGCCCAACATTTTTTGTAAATCTGATGGCTCAGACAAAGCTATTTGCTCATGCCCAAGGAGCAATACAGCGCAAAGAAGACGACTCTCAACAGATACCGAACACAACTTCGACGACAGATGTACATTTCCCTGACATAGAATATCATTGCATTTTCCATAAGTGTTCTTTATCTTCATCTCTACAACCCTCAGGTAATGACACACATAGACGATAGGGAATACAGGCACAGATATCAGCAACCACATACCTCCCCCATTCATGTATCATCAACTAAAATGTGCTCCCCATTTTGTTCAAAATCCGAAAAGAGCTCGGTAAAGTTTGACAGCCCATCCACAGACCTGTACCACAGGATAAGAAGGAATTCAAATGTATACTTTGCAATACCTCGAAGCTTGATTTACAACACGTACGGCACGATGATACATGACCCCCCAAACATGGATTCATACACACATGCTTCTGCTATCTCACTAGGTCATACCCTCTTCACACCTTCTCCTCTCTCCTCCCTTACCCAACCATGGAAATCAATTAACCCCTGACTTGCATTTTTCTCCTTAAATGTTTTGTGGCAGTTATTATTGACTGCCAAAGGGTGGACTGTCAAAGTCAGAAAAATGTCTCAATGCACGTTGCCATATTTGCACCGCACACTGGTCCGCGCTGCGCGTGCGTACGCTCTCCCGTGGAGGCGCATACCCGCAATAGCGTGCACTCGCAGGCGCGGTATGCGTATTTACGGTAGAGTTTATGTAGTCGTAGCGTGCGACTCATTCGTTACAAATGTTCACAATTAATGTAGTTTGTAGATCATGATCCCTTTGATAGATTCTGAAAGTTTGGTTAAAATACAATGTCCCAGAGCTGAGGAATCCCTCTTTATATCGTACGAAGGGTCTAACAGGAATCATACAGCAGTGTTTGGTACCCATCGGAAGAGTATTTAATTAGCAATATTCCGGTGTTGGTTTGGAGCGTATTAATCGCTCGTGCGAATAGTTATGGACATAAGAAGTTTATGTCCATTTCTATTATTTACACATACTCAGGTATGCGGCGGGAAACCCAGTTTCCCACCCACCTGAGCTGTTGGAAATCGTCACAGCCCACCTGTATGAATCACCCTATGACCTTTTGTTATGATGCAGGGCCGAATTCCTTCGGCCAATGGACAATGGGATTGTAGGACCATGAGATTGCATTGTGTGTGGGGCATAAATAGGCAGGCCGACCACATCCAGCTCTCACTCTCTCATCAACGGTTATCTGCTGATAGCCGGGAGCTGGATATCGAGGCGCAGGCGATCATACCCTTTGTGCGTAAGTTTCTCTCCGTAATCATTGTCTTTCTGTGAGCCAACTTCTCTCTATCTTTCTCTCTCTCTCTCTCTCCCTCTCTCTCCTCTTTTCTCTTATATCTCCCATAGTATTATAGTATTGTATTGTATTTCATTTAGGTCAGAGTAGTATTGTCTTTTTGTATTTTAGTTCTGTGGTTAGGAAGTCTCTGTTATATTGTAGTGTATCATTTGTACTGTTATCCCCTTTTACAAGTATATTAGATATAATACAGTTAATAGGCTTTGGAACCTAAACCAGTATCTGTGTGTTTTCTAAAGCGTTAAGTGTTCACTTGAGCGTCGGTGACGCTCAAGCAGCTTTGTAGTTAGTCAGGTTACACAAGGTTGCACTTACACCCTGTACTCACATTAAGGTATTCTTTGTATTTCTTTGGTATAAGGTTTAAACATTAAGGTATAGCGTTGTGAGCGTCTGCGCCGCTGGTGACCTCCTCGTGGTCTCGAGCGTAAGCTACGCCATAGCGAATCATTACTCTAGTCATAGCCAATAACGTGTCCTGTGATCCCTGGGCCGTGAGCGAACGTGACGCTTGAGCGTCTCGCCTACGGCTGAGCGATCGTTACGCAACTAGCGTACCATTACGGTACTTCTTAAGTAAACAGCGTACAGTGTTCTTAGCTTCATAAAGGGTTGTTTATACGACAAAGGAATTTAGCATTGTCAAGAACAAGCCAACTTCTTGCTCACCGCCTACCACAATGAATCTGGACACTTTGGGACCCAAAAGACCAAAGCGGTCTTACGTTGAAGATACTTCTGGGTGGGGATGAGAGCTGACATCGAGCGATGGTGTCGTGATTGTGTGACCTACAACCTGAAGAGGCCAGCTGAATCCACTCATAAGGATCCCCTGCATTCGATTCAAAGTTGTCATCCATTTGAATTTGTTGCATTGTACCACGTCAAGCTTGAAGTGTCACAACTGAGGGCTGGTGTTGGTAACGGAAAGCCTCATTTGTAGGGGCTGATGGGTACCTGAACTTAAGAGGTGAGATGGGACTCCTAGACATGCACAGGGGCTGCAGTACCAATGCCCGAAGGCGTGACCACGACAACTGGAGGTGACTTTAAGGTTTTTATTAAATTATAAAATTCATAGAAGGTGCAACAAAACAATAACCATCAAAGAAAGTCTCTGAGTTCCTACTGGTTTGAGACCAGTAACTGGGGAGTTGGCTTAAAGTGCTTTATGCTGCTACAGATCGTAGGTAAAGCAGTTAAGTGATGCTAGGGATCGCAGAGATAGCACTTAACTGTAATAGCGGATTCTTGAAGATAGTGAGAGCAAAGCACCGCTGGAGAATAGCTGCTGGAAGCCGGAGCATACACTCTGCCAACGCAGGGTGCAAATAGCAAGAGAGTCAGGCTGCACCACAGAGTGTAATCACAGGAGAGTTCAGGCTACACCGCAGAGTATAATCACAGGAGAGTCAGGCTGCACCGCAGAGTATAATCACAGGAAAGTCTCTAGTGAAGCTGAAGACTGCAATCACTGGGAAGACAACTGAAGCAGTGACAATTTCCTGGGTGCTGGGACAGGATATTTATACCTGCTGGGAAACAGGCATTGGCTGACAATTACACACAGGCACCAGCAGCGCTGCAGATTGGTGAGAAGAGTAACATGGCTGCGCCCATTACAGAGTTTGAAGGGGAAAGATGATCTGAAGAACCATGTGCCAAACAGCAATGGCGGTGGAAGCCGCAGCAGCAAAATGCTCCACGCTCTCTCACACATGCACATCGGTCACAGGGATGGCGGCGGCGGCCGTGGCACACAGAGGATGCCACACTCAGCTTCCATGCGGCAAGACCATGGGCGCGGCGGTGATGGCCCATGGCGGGACTGAGAGCGCCACACTAAAGTTAAGTGAACACACTAAGAAGGCAGCTGAGCCAGCGCTGTGGGCAACACCAGATGAAATGTAACACAAAACATAGTTATGACCCGGCCCTGGCACGCTGAGCCAATCTCAGGAGACACATAACTGGTAGAAAATGGTGTCCAGTTACCCGGATCGTGACATGAGGCTAGTCCCAGCGGATTCCAATACGCCTTGACAATAACAGATCACTACAGCAAGTTCCTGGTGGCAGTCCCAGTGCGTGATATGATTTCGAAGACAACAGCTGAACTGTTCATGAAACACTTTGTCTGCATCTACGGGTATCCCGAACAGATCTTGATGGACCAAGGCCCAGCATTTGAATCTTAGCTGTTCCATGAATTTTGTGTTATGTATCGCTTTAAGAAAGTGAGAACGACTGCCTATCACCCTCAATGTAATGGATTATGTGAGAAGGCAAACCAGACCGTGATTGGAATGCTAAGACCGTGATTGGAAAGCAGAAAAGCACTCTCACTGGCTTACCTGAATTGACCTACCTGTATTTAGTATCACACAACACCTAAACATTAGGGAGCATCCAGCTTGACAGCACACAGAGATCCCCTGTCAGGAAAGTCTTGAAATCTCACAGTGACTCTCTTCCTTTACAAACTGCAGCCCATCCAGGAGGCAGGAACCTGACAAATTTCAGGCTCACTCCTTAATGCTTTTGTGATTCAGCATATAACATTGGCCAATCCGCCGCCAAGCTGCCCGACGGCGGATACGGCCGACGCGGCGGTGGGGGGGCAGTGATGGGGGAGTGAAGTTACTTCACTCCCCCGTCACACGGCTCCATAGAACTGCAGGCAAATATGGACAAAATCGTCCATATTGGCCTGCATGCACAGCCGACAGGGCACCAGCGATGAACGAGCGCGGGGCCGCGCATCGTTCATTGCTGGTGCCTCCACACTGCACGATATGAACGCTATCTTGTTCATTAATGAACGAGATCGTTCATATCATGCAGTGATGTCAGCCAGTGTGTAGGGCCTATTAGAAGTATTTCACCTGTTGCATGTCAAACTGCCAGTAAAGCCTTTCTAAGTGGCTCCATCAGGAACTGTATTATATTCAGCACGTTTAATAACCGAATATGATTTCTCATACACTGCTTGAATCATTCCCCTTGATCACTGATCCTGCCAATTAACGGGTAGCTGTTATAAACTGTGTCCTCACCTATAACCTGTATTTGCCCTATGCATGGTTACTGCCTGCCCAGTGATTGAACTGCATCATTTTCTACTCGTAACAGGTACCAGCTACCTGTCATCTGTTCGTAATTGTGAACATGAATCAGAACTGTGCTGCTATTTACATCCATTTGGCTCATTGTGCGACTTCAGGCTTACTGTTGCACTGTTTGTACTTGCAGCTAATACGCTGAAAGATTAAGGGGGCCATTCCGAGTTGATCGCTCGCTAGCAGTTTTTAGCAGCCGTGCAAACGCATTGTCGCCGCCCACTGAGGAGTGTAATTTAGCTTAGCAGAAGTGCGAACGCTTGTGCAGCAGAGCGCCTAGCCATGCCTGCGTTTTTCTAAGCACTCCCTGAAAACGGTCAGTTGACACCAAGGAATGCCCACTTTCTGTCAATCTCCTTGCGGCCGGCTGTGCGATTGGAATCGTCGCTAGAACCAGTGCAAAACCACAATGGACTTTGTACCCATACGACGCGCGTGCGCATTGCTGAGCATACGCATGTGCAGATTAGCCGTTTTTTTCACTGATCGCTACGCAGCGAAAAATGGCAGCTAGCGATCAACTCCGAATGACCCCCTATGTTTCATTACTGGGACTGTGGTTCACACATACTTCTGTATTGGTTAGAGAACTACATCCTACAGCTCATAAACCTTTAGTACTGGTTCCACAGGTACCAGACAGGACTATAATAGGCTTCAGACTGGCACCTGGTGAACATTTAGAACAATGCAGTGGGTAAATTGTATAGCTTTACAGTGAACTGCATCCTATCATATTGTGCCATCTGTTTGACTCAGGGCCGGTGCTAGGGTGTTTGGCGCCCTCCTGCAAACTATAAATTTGCGCCCTCCCATACTTTACAAAGGGACAGCACATAATACCCCCTATAGCAGTAACGCTTATACACATAATGCTCCCTGTAGTAGTGCCACTTATACACGTAACGGGTATGGGTCGTTGGGTCGACACAACTTAGGTCAACAGTCATTAGGTCGACCTAGTCCATCTCGACCTAATGACCCTGTCAATCTAGTTACCCTGTCGACCTAATGCATGTCGACCAATAGTGGTCGACCTAATGACTGTCGACCTAAGTGGTGTCAACCTAATGACCGTATCCCCATGTAACGCCCCCTGTAGTAGTGATGCTTACACACATAATGCCCCCTGTAGCAGTGCCACTTACACACATAACACCCCCTGTAGCAGTGCCGCTTACACAAGTAACGTCTCCTGGAACAGTGCCACTTAGACATGTAACACCCCCTGTACCAGTGCCGGTTACACACGTAACGCACCCTGTACCAGTGTGCTTACACATGTAACACCCCCTGTACCAGTGCCGCTTATACCCGTAACGCCCCCTGTACCAGTGCCACTTACACACATATTGCCCCATGTACAAGTGCCGCTTACACACGTAGCGCCCCCTGTTGATCCCGTAGCCACTACATTGTCACACAGGGGAGAGGAGGGGGCTTTGTGCTGCCGGCGCCGCTGCATGTCATAGAGTGTGACATCAGCAGCCGGCAGCAGCAGCATGGACATCAGCAGCAGCTCAGCACAGGGATGCATAGCAGGAAGAGCGCCTCTCCCACCTGGTGTCTACCTGCACTGCATCCCTTTGCTGAGCGGCTACTGCCGAGCCTGGTTTGACTTTAACTGCTTTGACTATGTTCTCATATGTTCAATGTTATGTTTGATATATAATGCAATGATGTCAGTATGTACCGCAAAATTGCATTTCACTCCAAATTTAACCTAAGTTGAATCTACATAGAATTTGAAACATAGAAACATAGAATTTGACGGCAGATAAGAACCACTTGGCCCATCTACAGTGGTGATCTTTCTTTTCCTTGCTTAATAAACCCTGAGTCACTCTGTCCATCTGCCTTTGGTTCCTACAGTAAGGTCTGGGTGAGACAGACGACTGCAGCAGACGAACCAGGTACGGCCACCGACACTTACACCTGCACCGACTCTCTACTTACCACTTATTACAGCCTTGCTACTAGTCTATGCATGCTGAGCATCGGGAAGCGACGCTGCTCAGCCAGGCATTCATATGGCTCGACCAGCCCATTAGGCAATTGTCCCTTCCGGTATTTGCCAGAATTTCCAGATGGTCAGTCCAGGGTACGGCGGCCATGCAGGATTCCGGCCAAACTTGAACGTTTTTTTAAAGGGGCAATCACTTACAAGGCAAAACCATGCACAGCATCCCACCCCAGGTGTGCTATAGAATTAAATGCTGCAGAGTATTTTTTTTTTCCTCCCTCCTTAAATAGTATTGTACAGTGTCTTATCCTTCTAAACTCCACTGTCATGACTGACAAAACTAAAATCTTCTTCCTCACCCCATTATCTTAGACAAGTATTAAGGTGCAAATGGAATAGTCTGTCCTTTATAAACACTTTCTTCTCTTGCCAGAAATGTCTTTAGTTTAGACTTTAAACGCCCATAACTGGGGACACTGGTTAGAGTCTTAGGGCCTAATTCAGATAGGACGCAGTAGCTGTGTTCCATGCAGATTGCTGATTATTGGGAATCTACGGCTGCACAAGGACTGTTCTCCTCTTCTGCTTCCTGTTGGCAGGCAGTGGCATTGAGGGCGTGGGCAGGGGTGGAGGGAGGGCTGCGTTCCAGTAAACATGGGCGTGTTTCCCCCATTTTCTGGTAGGGGAGAGCCAGGAATCTGCGTGTCACAACGCAAACTTCCTGGCCTCGTAGCCCCCACTTCTGGTGACAGCTGTGCAAGCTGAGGCTTACTCAGCGGGCCAATTGCGGGGAACATCACAACTGTTGGACAAGGTGTTGGATCCCAGCTTGTGACATCGGTTGCAGTGCTGGGATCGCAGCTACATGCAGGAGTCATGGAGACGTCTCCTGCATGCCCCTCCTAGAGATTGGATGGAAATTCAGTACTGCTTGCATGCGGCATAGAACTTCCGTCCATCTCTGAATCAGACCCTTAGACAGTAGTTACTGTGAGTTATGTTGATGTACGTGTAAGGTATTAATTAAGCACTTCTAATATAGCTGCAAATAATCTTGGTTTAGGTTTCAGCATCACACTCCGGTCTCCAGGGTGGTTAACAACACGCTGGTTGTATTTTGTTACTTAACACTCCAGGTGAACAATACTGACTAATGTTTGCACAATGCATGATTGTTTTTATTGATAGATTTAAGGCTCTCCTTTGTGCTATTATAGCAGTCATAAAACTACAGTATATTCATGTTATTACTTCATTTAAATTCTTTGATATAATCTAAAAACAAATTATAGAGAGAAATTTACTAAATGATATATAAACAAATAGCAGTCTTCATGGCGATTGTGAATACAGTTTAGGTAAATACAGTTTCGGTAATTAGGTAATGTAGCAGGCTATTCTAATATTAACTGTAGTTCTGCTAACAACTTAATTCTACAACTTTAGTCTGTATGTAACCGTACAATGCTTCAATTATTATGTAAAATATGTGCTTTTAAGTTACTCTGTGCCAACTACTTTTGTTTCCTTTCACAGTAGTGAGATCTAAATGTAATAATTATATAAGAGACAAAAATACCATGGTTTGAGAGGAATGAATGAATTGCTATAAAAGGATATTTATTTCAAAAATATAGACTTGCATATCTCATCCCTCATTGACATCACACAGGGGGATATGCATCAAGGCTTGAACAGTGATAGAGAGTGGTGGAGAGAGATACAGTACCAGCCAATCAGCTCCTAATTGTTATTTCTCAAACACAGCCTGTAACATGGTAGTTAGGAGCTGATTGGTTGGTACTTTATCTCTCTCGAATCAGTGATGCATATGCCCCCAAAGGCAAATTTCCCACGTGAGGCACGTGCCTAGGGGCGGCACCTGCTTGGGGGCAGCACTTGGATGCTTGTGTTGGTGCTGTCAGCCCAAAAAGTACCAGTAACTGCAAAATATTTCCACTGTACTGTACCATATGCCATCTTGAATGGACAGCAAACAGGTAGGACATGCACATACTGCCCCTTTAAGTGGTCCTACTTAGTAAATATATACACATAATAAAAATGTCATAGATAGGGGCTTTTTTATTATTCCTTTAAATTGACTATCATTAAATGAGGGCTTATAAAAATCATGAAAAATAAAATTAGGCAGCGGCCATTATGGTTGTGCCTGGGGGCACCCTCACCTCTACATCCTCCCCTGTATGCCACACAGATATAATTTAAAATAAGTAAAATATGGATAGGTAGGTCATCCAGATCAGTAGATCACACCAGAATTTAAGTGTCAACATTCTGAATGTTGACGTACTTCAAGCCCAACTCTACCCTAGCTGCAACCTAACCCGAAACTTAACACTAGCATGGACTTTTGACATTGTACGGGTAGACATTCACAAACTTGACATTATGACTTTGTGGGGGAGATGTACGAAGCCCTGGAGAGTGATAAAGGGATGAGAGATAAAGTACCAGCCAATCAGCTCCTAACTGTCATGTTACAGGCAGTGGGGTCTATTTGCTAAGCCTTGGAGAGAGATAAAGTTGATAGAGATAAGGTACCAGGCTGTGTTTGAAAAATGACAGGAGCTGGATGGTTGGTTGGTAATATTTCTCTCCACTTTATATTTCTCCAAGGCTTAGTGCATATAACCCCTTAGTGCCTAACCCTTCCTTCTTAGTGCTTAACGCTCCCCCTCCCACACAGCCTAACCCTAACCATTCCTCTAGTGTCTAAACCTAACCCACTGGAGCTCCAGATACATGGCTGCACAGCACAGAGTGCTGACCTGATCCTGGTCTGTTATTCCCATCCACCCGCCAGGACCCAGGGACACTTACCGGCCTCCGGCTTGGGGAGTTTATACTTCCAGATAAAGCAGCCGGTCATAGTGACGCAGAGCAGGAGGAGCAGGACCCAGCGCCAGGTGAGTCCACATCACTGCTATGTCCCGCAGTCCTGCTGACGCCTCACCTTCTGGACAATTGCTGGAGAGAGCGGGGCTGTTATTACAGATATAAAGCAGGGAAGTGATCCTATTGGGGATGAGAGTGCTGCCATATTGTTATTTTGGAATCTTTGAATAAAGGAAACAGTTGTCATAAAGATTGGGAATCTATCTTAGTCACTGAACTATTTTTAAATGTAAGCACTTCTTATATTATGTTAAATGCACCAATTGTGAGTGATTTTTGTATTTTGTGAAAAGTCTGCAAGTAGAAAGGCACCGCCCCAACAGGAGGAAAAAACGTCCTGTGTAAGTTTGTGAGTGCATCGCAGGTCGCTATCCATTCGCAGATGCATACACAATTTCCGGAACATCAACGATTTTTTGCCATCTGAGCAAATGTATGTAGGTCTAAGGCGGCCACTAATCTTCTACTGAGACGGCCTGGAAGTGGTCTGCGCTGACGTCTGAGACCCTCCCCCAAAAACGCCTGGGCACGCCTACATTTTTTCTGACACACCCAAAAACGGCAGCGTCCTGTCATTCAAACTGCGGATATACACATTTTCTGACGGTATTACCCCTTGCGCGTGCGCAATGCAAACACTTCACATGCACAGTCCGATAATCGCTCCATTTGCAATTTCTCTGAATAGCGATCCATGCTGAATTAGGCCCTAAGTTAGCAATCTCAACTGCCCATAAGCTAACATCATACAATTTTAAAATAGTAAATCTAAATCTAACTAAAGTTCATTTCCGCGGTGTCTGCTGGAGGCAGAGCAAGTGAGTCATCAGTCTGAAAATGGTATCTCCCCTACTGTATCACATAAGCATATGGCAAAAATGTATAAATAAATGTAAATATGAATTTAAAGTCTTTATTATTTTGGTGATGTGTCTAAATACAATCAAGTTCTACTTAACATTTATCTAGCTGCTTCTAGAAGATAATATAGGCCCTCATTCCGAGTTGTTCGCTCGGTAATTTTCTTCGCATCGCATCGATTTTCCGCTAATTGCGCATGCGCAATGTTCGCACTGCGACTGCGCCAAGTAAATTTGCTAAGAAGTTTGGTATTTTACTCACGGCATTACAAGGTTTTTTCTTCGTTCTGGTGTTCGGAGTGTGATTGACAGGAAGTGGGTGTTTCTGGGCGGAAACTGGCCGTTTTATGGGAGTGTGTGAAAAAACGCTGCCGTTTCTGGAAAAAACGTGGGAGTGGCTGGAGAAACGGGGGAGTGTCTGGGCGAACGCTGGGTGTGTTTGTGACGTCAAACAAGTAACGACAAGCACTGAACTGATCGCACTGGAAGAGTAAGTCTCGAGCTACTCAGAAACTGCACAGAAAAATCTTTTCGCAATATTGCGAATACTTCGTTCGCAATTCTGCTAAGCTAAGATACACTCCCAGAGGGCGGCGGCTTAGCGCGTGTACTGCTGCGAAAAGCGGCTAGCGAGCGAACAACTCGGAATGAGGGCCATAATCCGATTGGTTACTATGGGCAACATCACCAGTTCTAAATAACTCCCATCTTAGTAAATTTACCCTAATGAGTCACCGATCTCCTGGAAGATAGGAGGTAAGTTGTGGGGCAGATGTACTAAGCCTTGGGGAGTGATAAAGTGGAGAGAAATAAACTACTAACAAATCAGCTCCTAATTACTATGTTACAGGCTGTGTTTGGGAAAAAAAACAGGTAGGAGCAGATTGGCTGGTACTTTATCATTCTCCAAGGCTTAGTACATCTCCCCCTAAATGGAAATAACAAGGTTACCCTGAGAGATTAGGGGGTGGGCGTGGATAAATTATTGATACTTTGTACAATATATCCCTGGGCAGAGCCTGGTTATATAGGCCGTTACATTCTAGGATACACAGCAACAGCTTGACTACCATTAGGATACCATTAAGGTAAATCTTACGGGTGTGATATGAAATACCAGTGGATGGGATGCCGGCGGTCATAAGACTGACACCGGTATCCCAATGCACAGAATCCCAATGCACAGAAGGGTCAGATAAGTACTGTATGCTTTCCCTCCTCCTTTACCCCCCACTAACTATCCTTTTCCGCATCCTAACCTTAACCTGCCCCGCAACCGCAATCCCCCCCCCCCCCCAGTGGTGCCTAAACCTAACCTCCCCTTCCTGCAGCCTAACCCTTAACCATCCATTCCCCGCAGCCTAAGCCTAAGCCTCCCTGGGGGTACTTATTCCTAACTCCTCCTCCCCGCAGCCTAACACTAACCCTCCCTTCCCACGGCTAACATCATGGAGACCCCGGCATACTTACATTCTGGATAAAAGCAAGGAGGAAAAAACGGACAGCGCTGAGTTCCAGGGAATATATGAGACGATGAGAGCCGACATTCAAAATTAGTACATATTTATTAGTGTTATAGATCAGATAAAAATAAAGTATGAAGATAAAAACTGCAGATAGCCTAAAAACAAATATTATAAATCACCTCTGTATACTCCGTGTCTGGACATAAAATGAGCATAAGTTCGTATCATTAATGAATGAAGAAATTGTCCATAATTGATATGACCGGTAAGTGCCTTGCAAATAGCCGGCAAATAAGGATGTGAAGGCAGTCCCGGATGGTGGCTAACTAAGTATGAACACAGAGCCGCTGGCGTAGTGTTTATTTCAAACCACCTGGTTCAAGGTGATTATTTTACCTCTCCTGTGGGCTGGTGATGGGCCGAGCGTCCTCGGCCTGATGTCCTGCGATGCCCACTTGCGCTATGCAGCGTGATGGAGGTTCAAATGATATCCCAGGTGTAAAGGATAATGCCAGCGTTGTGTTGTAGTGCCGCGGTCAGCGGTGGTGGGAGGCTTGGAGGCACTCGTACCGGAGCAAGGCAGACGGAGTATCAGTGGTAACACCGGAGTAGAGGTGAGCTGGAGGCGGAGTCCTAACGCGTTTCGTCACGTTCCACGTGACTTTGTCAAAGGTACCGCGGCACTACAACACAACGCTGGCATTATCCTTTACACCTGGGATATCATTTGAACCTCCATCACGCTGCATAGCGCAAGTGGGCATCGCAGGACATCAGGCCGAGGACGCTCGGCCCATCACCAGCCCACAGGAGAGGTAAAATAATCACCTTGAACCAGGTGGTTTGAAATAAACACTACGCCAGCGGCTCTGTGTTCATACTTAGTTAGCCACCATCCGGGACTGCCTTCACATCCTTATTTGCCGGCTATTTGCAAGGCACTTACCGGTCATATCAATTATGGACAATTTCTTCATTCATTAATGATACGAACTTATGCTCATTTTATGTCCAGACACGGAGTATACAGAGGTGATTTATAATATTTGTTTTTAGGCTATCTGCAGTTTTTATCTTCATACTTTATTTTTATCTGATCTATAACACTAATAAATATGTACTAATTTTGAATGTCGGCTCTCATCGTCTCATATATTCCCTGGAACTCAGCGCTGTCCGTTTTTTCCTCCTTGCTTTTCTTCAATTATCACTATCACACATAGTGTTTACGGATGCGCAGTCTTCCAGGAGAACTGTATATTCACTATTTATATTATTTGTGAATCCATACAAACTAAAATTGTGGGGCGCTTTTTAACAGTGAGTTGTTGTTTCTTACATTCTGGATGTCTGCTGTCGGGATTCCGGTGTCGGTATTCCAAGTTATGTAAAAGTTCTGGCACCGGGATTTAGCAAGCCCCTTAGATGTTAAGCCTACACCATACACAGAAGGATGCCACTGCAAAGATCACAACATGTTGTCAATAAACTTCCAATTCAGGTAACTGCATTGAGAAGGTACTCAGTGGGTCTGTACATATCATACCTCCCAACTGTCCCGAATTTTGCGGGACAGTCCGTTTTTTTGGGCTCTGGGCACGGCAGGGGGTGGGTGGGGGGGACAGTTGGGAGCCACCTGTCACTTTCTGCCATGGTGAATAGATGCTATGTGCACAGCGTCTATCCACATGAGACAGAGCGACTGGGGGCATGCTAACAGATCACAGGGCGCTGGGCATGCCCCCTCACTGATGAAAATGGGAGCCGCATACATCACAAAAGGAGGCGTGGCTTCAGAGCACTGATGCAATCACGAGCCATGCCTCCTTTTGTGATGCATGCGGCTTCGCTGCGCATGGGAGTCCCGCTGTGGGAATCCACAATGTTGGGAGGTATGACATACTGTATATGTATACACTTACAATATATCACCTAGTTCCTGTAGAAATGGTCAGGAATGTAACTACAGTGAGGACCCACTATGTAGTAATAACTGCATATATCTATGGAGATCATCTCCCTAGATAAATGGGAAATGGGAAAATCCCTTATATTCCACAGCATACCACCCAACATGACCCTTTCCGGGAGGGACAGAATGCTCTGCTTCTGCACTTCCCTCTTAATTTATGACTGCCATCACCTGTGGTGAAACACCTTTCTTATCCATTAACCTGTTCAAAACAGGTTCCGGCAATCATACACTAAGAGAAAAGTCCTGGAGCAGAGCATTGTGTCCCTCCTGGAAACGGTCATGTTGGGAGGTATGCCACAGTGTGATCTATTCTATACCATACTTGCCTACCTGACCCTCTCCATGAGGGAGAAAATGCTCTGTTCCTGGACTTTCCTGGTAATGTATGATTGCCATCACCTGTGGTAAAACACCTTTCTTATCAATTAACTAGCTCACCACAGGTGATGGCAATCATACATTACCAGGAAAGTCCAGGAACAGAGCATTTTCTCCCTCATGGAGAGGGTCAGGTAGGCAAGTATGATCTATACATATATGGCATGCATGCTATATGCATCCTCTTGTCTCATTATGCTGCTGCTATTATTATGAAAATTACTTAATTTCCATCAATAGAAGCGGAATGCATGGATGGTGGAACTGATTGGCTCTTCTATCCCCTTTTCCATTTTAATACATTCCATTTTGATACATTATTAATAAGAAGATTATTTTTTTGCATGTTACTTTCTTGTGTGGTTTACATTCATAGGCCTGCAATATCACCAGAATGGTTTGTTTGCAGACTGTTTTCCTCTCCTGTACCAGCCTATTAGTTCCTTGTTTTCCCTTAAAAGTGATAGTCTTTAGAGCAATCTATAAAAGTGAATGACTACCATCAGAGGTAAGGTGCAGATGCTGGCCTGGTAACCATGTCACAGGTTTCTACGTCATTTGCCTAATGCACTGTTTACAATCTGTATCAATCATTTCTTAATTGAACTCTTGTGCTTAGTAACAAAAGCAGATAAAACATCAGGACAACATTTAAGCCCTTTTCCTGCAAAGGAACATTTTTGAGGCACAATTGTATAAAGAAACAGAGTTTAGGTAAAGATTTTAAGTAAAATTTAATTTTATGCAAATGGTAATTAATCTGATAACTGAAAGATCTTTCTAAGCAATTAAGCAGCATTCTTTGTCATTATCCATAAGTGTCCATGTTGAAATTAAGGATTCTGTAGTGCAGTGGTTTACAAACTTGGTCCTCAGGACCCCAAAGAGCTCACATTTTCCAGGCCATCTAGCCGGTGCACAGATGTATTCATTATTCACTGATACATTGTCAAAGATCCACAGGTGGAGCTAATTATTTCACTGGTGAGTCTGTGAGGAGCCCTGGAAAACATGAACTGTTTGGGGTCCTGAAGACTGAAGGTGGATACATGCTGGGCGACTTGCTCTGTGAGCGACGTCACCTAGTGTTTCCCCTCGCGGGTCGGGCGGTCGTCTGCAGGGCATACACACTGAGCGATATGACGACCATATCACTCAGTGGTGTCACGCAGCGGCCGGGCTGTACAGGCAGCTCGTGGACGACAGTCCAAATTTACTGTACCTGCCTGCACGGCTGACAGCGAGGGTCATTAACGACCCGTGGGGCTGCGCATCGCTGACCGATGGCAGCATAGACACTTGCCGAAACAGTGAGCGACATTGCTCAGGAAGTTATGTGTGGACTGTATAGAGGAGATGTAATTGTGTAGGATCGGCTATGTGGGTGGCTATGGGATTTGATAAAGCTTGCTTGAAGAGGTGAGTTTTCAGAGAATGCTTGAAGGTTTAGAGACTAGAGGATTGTGCATGGGAGGGCATTCCACAGAGTGGGCCTCTCAGTGTCTCCCCCACTCCCCTTCATTAGGGCCAGATTAAAGGCAAGGCGGAATGGGCGGCCGCAAGATACCACAGTGCCAAGTGCAGGCAGAACTAGCGGGAGGCAGTTAAAAGTTAATGGCTCAGGCAGCGGTGGGGAGTTCAGGTGTTTGTCACTTCTGGCAATCTTCTGTCAGGAAGATTGCCAGGCTCATCTGCCTTCTCAGCTTTCGGGCAGCGCGTATAGACCTGCCCGACCTGAGGAATGCAGAGGCCCCACGGCCTCTGCAGCTGCTGCTGCTGCTGCACAGAGGCTGGAGGCAGAGAGCCCCAGAGAAGGTGAAGTACTGCAGGCACGGCACACTCTGTGCACGTCAACCACTTGAAACCCACAAGGGTCTCCAGGTCTGAAAAATAGGTGGTGGTGGGTGGCCTCAATATTTACTGGTGGAGGCTCCCACAAATTTGTTGCCCTGGACCCCCACAAGCCTTAATCCGTCCCTGCCCATCACTCTGTGTCTCTCTTTGCACCCCCTTCAGAGAGAGAGAGAGAGAGTGTGGTTGTGTGTGTGTGTGTGTGTGTGTGTGTATCATTTCACCACCCTCTTATCTTCAGTGGGGAGCCGGGAGCCAGGGATCCGGGGAGCCTGTGAGTCAAGAGCAGGAACTGCTTAAGGCTGGCCAAGCAGCTCAGAGAGAGCTGCTGATTGGATAATGGGGCAACTTCTCCACTGGCTCACTTCTCCACTCTTATCACTGCTTAGTAAATGTCCCCCTAAGACCATTGTTGACACTGAAACTCTTGAACTCAGAACTCTTGTAATAGTCATGACAGGGCCGGTGCTAGGGTGGTCGGTACCCTCCTACAAAATTTAAATTTGCGCCCTCCCATACTTTACATGCAGGGCCGGGGGGTTACCATGGCCTCTTGGGCCCCCGAGCTGCAGGAGATCCGTACAAGCCTATGGATGTGAACTCTCTGCCCACACACACTCTGTGCAGCGCTAGTTATGGCCCTGCACACAGACAGTGCCGTAACTAGACATTTTAGCGCTGTGTGCAAGAGAGGGCATCGGCGCCCCCCCCCCCCACCTGATTGTAAAATAGGGGCAGTGCGCGCCGCAGGCACGCGCAAAAAATATAGGGGCGTGGCTTCATGGGGAAGGGGTGTGGCCACAAAATAATACCAATTCATATTACATATTATAGTAGTCTCCATTATTCAAACTACGCTGCACAGGAGCGCCACTACACCAGGTAGAGCCCCTTTTACACATTACGGCGGACAGATTCCCCTTTTTACACATTACGGCAGATAGAGTCCCCTTTTTACACATTACGGCGGACAGCGTCCCCCGTTTTTACACATTACAGCAGACAGCGTCCCCCGTTTTTACACATTACGGCAGGCAGCGTCCCCATTTTTACACATTTCGGCAGACAGAGTCTCCTTTTTACACATTACGGCGGACAGTGTCTCCCTTTTTACACATTACTGCAGACAGTGTCCCCCTTTTTACACATTACGGCAGACAGCGTCCCCCTTTTTACACATTACGGCAGACAGCGTCCCCTTTTTACCCATTACGGCAGACAGCGTCCCCCTTTTTACACATTACGGCGGACAGCGTCCCCCATTTTTACACATTACAGCAGACAGCGTCCCCCGTTTTTACACATTACGGCAGGCAGCGTCCCCATTTTTACACATTTCGGCAGACAGAGTCTCCTTTTTACACATTACGGCGGACAGTGTCTCGCTTTTTACACATTACTGCAGACAGTGTCCCCCTTTTTACACATTACGGCAGACATCGTCCCCCTTTTTACACATTACGGCAGACAGCGTCCCCTTTTTACCCATCACGGCAGACAGCGTCCCCCTTTTTACACATTACGGCGGACAGCGTCCCCCATTTTTACACATTACAGCAGACAGCGTCCCCCGTTTTTACACCTTACGGCAGGCAGCGTCCCCATTTTTACACATTTCGGCAGACAGAGTCTCCTTTTTACACATTACGGCGGACAGTGTCTCCCTTTTTACACATTACTGCAGACAGTGTCCCCCTTTTTACACATTACGGCAGACATCGTCCCACTTTTTACACATTACGGCAGACAGTGTCCCCTTTTTACCCATTACGGCAGACAGCGTCCCCCTTTTTACACATTACGGCAGCCATATACACCACAGCCCTCCACCAAGCACACATATAGTACACCACAGCCACCTCTCACACACTCATGTACACCAGCCCTGCACACACTACCTGGCACACGTAGTTACGACTCTGCACACAGATACACACATACATACATACATACATACATACATATATACATAAATACAAACACACAAACACACACACACACGCACACTTTCTCTCTCACACTCTTTTTACATCCACTTACCACAATATTGCTGGCTAGATCTTCACAGTCTGCTAGCCTGGTCCTATGTAGCCCCGCCCCCTTGGTCCCTTTCGATAGAACGAACACTGAAACTCCTCTCACTGTCACAGGGGAGAGAGGAGAAGGCTTCATGCTGCCGGAGCTGCTGCGGCTGCTTGTCAGTGTGACAGGCACAGCAGCAGCAGCAGCAGGGGGGACATGACGGCGCTTCAGCAGGGATGCAGAGCAATGAAGGTGCCTCTCCTGCCCGGCGCCTACCTGCACTGCATCCCTTTGCTGAGCGGGTAGCGCCGGGCCTGAGTCATGACCATGTTGTACCTGAGATGGATTATGCATTTTGGTAAAAATTATGTGCAATGGTGTTATTTTAGAAAGAATTATGGGCGTTTTATTAATGTACTCTCTCTGTTGTCCTATTCTTAAACACAAAACCTCTCATTTATCACTCATACACTCATTTACACTCATTTATCATCAGATTCTTAAAATTGATGACATACAGTATGTCCATATTATACAGATTGTAGCATACAAATCTGAAATTTTTTTGCACTCTTGTATACTAGTTAAAATGATTATGACAGAAGTTTCAATGCAGAAGGGAGCATTTCTGATTATCGAAAACATATAAAGAGTACTGTGATCCTTTAGTTATACACTATGTAGGCAAAAGTGACTGGAACCCTCTGGTCTCCATTTGCACGCAAGAGAAATGGTGTAGCAGACATGTGTTAGTGAAGGTAGGGGTACTGATTAAATCATTTGCTAACAAAATGGCTTGCCAGAAGGAGGCTGCACGATGCCATGTTTCCAATGCAATGGTGGACTGGTATACTGAAGATTTAGTAACCTGGATGGACTGGCCAGCTCAGAGTCCAGATCTTAGCCTCATTAAGAACCTCTGAGATGAATTGGAGAAACAGGTGCATTTTAGACCAACTCAACCTTTTTTAGTGTCATAGTTGGTCACTGTGCTTAAGGCAGAATGGCAAATCATACCGCCTGCTGTTGTCCAGAAACTTGTGGACAGTTTGCCAAAAAGGTTGTCTGCAGTAATCACTGCATGTAGTGGACCTACAAAGTACCGACGTCAATAAAATCTGATTGGTCTATTTGCTGTCAGTGTCCAATCACTTTTGTCTACATACAGGTATATTCAATGCCTGTCGGAATTGCTGTCAAGTCGGAAAGACGGCAGTTTCTGACTTTTTTTAGGTCGAATCAGGATTTGACCTATTCAAATGGTTTGTTGTTTTTCCGACTTGACGGAAAACACGTGGATCGGTGGATTAGCCGTTGATTCACGTGTTTTGTCGAATTAGCGGCCAATTCTGACAGGTTTTTGGCCTGTTTTCGACAATGCTGATCCGACTTCAAAGAAAGTCGGATCAGCATTGTCGAAAACAGCAAAACCTGTCGGAAATGCCCGCTAATTGAATATAATTGAATACTGACCTGTTGGATCCTCTCTGTCGGAGAGGATCCGACGGGCATTGAATAGACCCTATAGTGTAGAAAAAGGCAAAGGCCAGGATTTAATGGGAGCCTAGTTTTGCGTCCCGGAAAAAGTCGGACAAACTCGGACATTATAATGTGCAACTTTTTCCTGGAACTCGGCCAATGTAATAGCGTGCGTCTTTTTTGTTCAAAATTCAAACTGGATTGAACCCCAGTCCTCCAGAATGCACAAGCAGCTTAAGCTAATTTAAATGATATGCAGCATAGCTATATTCTGTGTGTAATAGCAGTTGTATCTGTATACCTAATTATGCTACAGTGTTTGGCTGGAATACACTGTTGCATAACATTTGTATGCAGGTACAGTTGCTATTACACACAGAATTTAGGCATGCTGCATATGATTTTAAGCAGAAAGAGCTGCTTGTGCGTGCTATTAGAATTTGCATCTAAGATGCATGTTCTGGGGCAAAATGTGCAAAAATAACATGTACAGTACACAGACTATTTTGAGAGCGTCCATCTGTCAAACTTGGACTCTATTACATTGGCCAAGTTGTATGTGTAACATGGGCAAAACATCTGGATCCGACTTTTTCCCGTCCACTCTACTTTAGAGCAGAAAGCGCCCAAGTTTGCATGTACAAGGCCGCTAATACATTGGCCAACTTTGCAAAATGTCCGACTTTTGCGGCTATGTCCGTAAAAGTCACTAATTTCTGCGCACTCATCTGCCATTACATCCAAGCCAATAACTCACCTGTGCAAATTAATTTTACTGTAGTATTGAGTTTTAAACTTCAGATATGTTTTCTTCCTGATTGAGCATTTCATCTGTAGAATTTTCTTTTCAAAACTTCTAAATGTCTTTTGGTTTACCTGAACACAACTGTACAGCACATTCTAAGAAAATACCGGCATATTCATCAATGTCTATACATATGCACTATATGGTTCTGCAAATTGAATAAAGAAAGTAGGAAGGTCATTTTTCCAGCGTGTATTACTACAAAATCAGAAAATATCAGTGAGCACTGACCTTGAAATCCTATGTTTCAATAAAATGATTAGAATTTTTTCACTAGCTCTGTATTTACAGCCTACATATTTTAGAGTCTATTCATCATACCCTGTGAACTGTTGTACAATGTTTATAAGTCTGTCAATTTTTGCTTTGAGAGGTATCTATTACTGGTAGATGCCAACAAGTTTGTAGGTGTGTAGCGGATGTGAACAAGGTTAGTCCACACAGTGACTCCGAACCAGAGTAGGTTTTATTGAACATAATAGGATACAGGTGATAGAAGATAAACAGCAATTAATATTGGGGGTCATTCCGAGTTGATCGCTTGCTAGCAACTTTTTGCAGCACCGCAATCAGGTTAATTCATGGCAAAAGTGCGTATGCATATGCACCGCATTGCGCAGGCGTGTCATAAGGGTACAAAGAGGACCGGTGCTGGGCAATGTATTTAATGAAAAATCTGTTTGCACAGTCGAGCGCAAGGTGATTGACAGAAAGAGGACTTTTGTGGGTGTCAACTGACCGTTTTCTGGGAGTGTTTGCAAAAACGCTGGCGTGTCCAAGCAATTGCAGGTTGGGTGTCTGACGTCAATTCCGGGACCAAAAAGACTGAAGTGATGGCAGTGGCTGAGTAAGTCCAGAGCTACTCAGAAACTGCAAAAAACGTTTTTGTGCTGTCGGCTGCAAAAGCGTTCGCACACTTGCAAAGCTAAAATACACTCCCCCATAAGCGGCGACTATCTGATCGCATCGCTGCAAAAAATTGCTAGCGAGCGATCAACTCAGAATGACCCCTTATTATACGGTATCAATCTCTCCTGGGCTAAGAACTGTAGAGCCAAGTAAGCAACATGCACCTGCACTCTAATCAGCCTAAACTTTAAGTCTAGTGACTCAGACATGTGAGTGTATTGTGGCTGATAAGTCATACACAATAACAGTCAGTTAAGACACAGCTTGTAGCGTTTAAACATTTGACTACATGTCAACACCTATTGTTAATATATTCATGAAGCAATATAGGAAGAGAGGTATAATGCATATATTATTTATATATATATATATATATATATATAAACTGGTGTGTTTTTAGAAAATCCGGTGCTAAATTTAAATTAGTAATTATTTGGTGTGTGTGTGTTGTCATGGCAGCATAATCACGTCATTGTGGCCCCACTCCGCTATACCATGCTTTGACTACTGGCGTTGTAATGTGGAAATGGGGCCATAATGAGCGTGAGTCTAGTCATGAAGCCTCCTAGACCATCAGTTTACCTTATTAGACTTGCTTTTTGGGAGACTAGGCATGTACTGTATGGCTTAGTTTATCAAGTCGTCAGTGTGATACAGATTTCTGGAGGAGTGCTGTGGAGAGAGGTGTCTCTCTAGAAGCATTAGGGGCCCATGCTAATTTTAAGTTCTAGCTATGCCCATGCTGACTACCAGAATTATTAGGAGGTATATCAACCATGTACACCTGCCATTGGTGGCAATACAAGAGATTTTTGGAATGGAGAAGAGGGTTGATGATGCCTGGCGCTTTAAGAGAAAAATGCACTTTCTTTTGGTGCTTGTCATTAATGCCATTAACTGTCTAAGAGTAGAATTACACAGACAAGTCATAGTGATCTTAAGTGGAGTGTGTGTTAACATGGAATATGGCACATTCATTGCCACATTTGAAAGGGCGTAGATGCTTGCACTTGCCAGGAAACAGTTATGCAACCTCATTAGTCATTCATATAGCAAGAAATTAGAATATGTTAAAGAAAAGATGTGTTAGTCAATGCTAAGTGCAAAATTATCCGCTGCTCTTTGTAAAATCAATTTCAGATACAATGTGCACAAATAAATATAGATTTCCACTAAGGATCTAGGTTGTGTCACTCACCAGATCTTCCAATACATGAGGTCCTGCATACTGTCTGTAAAGGGTCTCAGTAGCAACAGTCTAGTCCTGCCCAAAAGCCATCTTGCTTTCTGTGGCACGTGTACAACCTTGTTTTTAAAGCTACCACTAAGGACCAAATTTCCAAAAGCCACCTCCTCCCTTCTGCACAGTGTAGATAAACTTGCAGTATGCAGCGCTCAGATGCCAGTACTTTTTCTTTCAAACCTAGCAGTTGTAGCCTTTCACACTTTGAACCCCTTGTGCTTATTTCCTTGAATATAGTTGTTTATGTTTTCTGGATAACTGCACTTAGTATCTGACCTCTGTCAGTTGTACCATCTTCTGATGCACAAGGTTGACGCGTGTTTGTGAGCGCTCTCTGGAGAGAGAAAAAAGTGACCAGGTCAAACCTCATCACTGCCTTCATCCGCAGCAGCCCTCTCCGCCAAGGGATAACCCCAAGAAGACTGTCAAAGACGTTAGCTGGCATTTGTATGCCTTTATTGTAAGGTCCACATTCAGAAGATTCCTGTCTTAAACATCCAGGAAATGCCTGCTCCTAACCTGTGATGGAGAAGCCAGGTTAGGTGTACTCAATTCTTCTCCACAGAGATCTAACTGCATCCTAACAATCTCCACTGAACTTACTCAGTGGACCAAAAACTTTTCCACCCTCATGGATTCCGGTGCTGCTGGAAGCTTCTTACCACTACAGTAGTTCAAGATTTAAGTCTACCCACGGCCTATCTACATTACAGCTTGAACGGTAGCCACATTTCCAACAGTATTATTACCCATCAAACCCATTCTCCAAAAATCAGAGTAGGTGGTGTTACACTCTAAACTTTTGAAGTTTCTCATCATTCCCAAAGCCTCTCATTTGGTGATCCTAGGCCTACCATGGTTTCCAACTTGCCTTCAGTGAGTAAAATCTCTCTAAACCATTGAGTCTTCCAACAAGGAGCTTCCACCCATTCCATGCCTAGAATTCACCTATATTTTTAGCAAGGCTGGTGCTTACCACCATACCGAGACCTGGTTAGAGGAAAGACTCATCCTAGATGGCATACCTACCGACTATCCCTTTCTGAGACTAAAATCATGTCCAACTACATCTGGAAAAATCTCAAGAAGGGGTTTATCCACCTGTCCTTCTCTCCTGTTGGTACAAGATTCTTCTTTGAAATGAAAAAAGACTTGAGTCTATGTTACTACATTGACTGTAGAGGCTTTAAAGAAACTACTATCAAGAAACAGCTAACACCTGCCACTCATCACAGGACTTTTTGATTGTGTACAATGAGCCATGATCTTCACCAAAATAGATTTTGGTGGTGCCTACAAGCTAGTGAAAAACAGAATTCAATATTTGAGATGGGCATTACGAGTATTTAGTTATAACCTTTTGACTGAGTAATGCACCAGCTGTATTCCAACACTAATAATGAGATCTTCTGTGATCTACTCAAGAAGATAGTTAATGTTACGTTCTTGGTGCTCTGAACAAAGAGGTGTAGTGTAGCAACTCCAAAGCACCAGAACGTGACGCTGAAGTAATGGCCAGGTGTGATGGTAGCCCCTAGCAACCTACCTCCGTTGTTTCACCCGCATGGTCAGTTCACGCCTGCGAGACTGTAGTTTCTTGGGCCTACGGCAGCCGCATTTGAAGGGCGGATTAGGTCTGCCCAACTCCGATGCCCCCAGATCTTAATGTGAGACAAGGCGTGAACCGAGACGGGATGATAACAAGGGGACCACTAACTAAACAAAACAGAGAGCCAGGGGCTACTAAGAAACCTAAAACTAAAAATATGTGCGGCACGCCGCCAAAGAAAAAGAGCAACAAAGGTTCCACTGTCCACACCCTACACGGCACCGTCGTGTACCGGGGAGGACAGTGAGAGCAGAAACCTCCGCAAAAACACCAGTAAAAAATAAACACAAGGACTCAGCGACCTAGGCCGCAAGATGCGGCAGAAGCCGCTACTCACAAAACTGGGAGAGAACCCCAATGAGCGAGAACCCCAAGATGACTGTTACAGGTACACTCGACTAGAGAACTGGAACGATTCCCACGACCGGCTTCTGAACTCCTGGACTCAGGACCACAGGGAGCAAGATCGACCAGATAACAGCACGCTGGACATTGAACTCTGCAGGGCAGGAACAGCATTCAGGAAGCTATCACCGGCGAGGCTGCAATGTGCTGGTTCCAATAAAAAGGCCCTACTGGCCAATAAAAGGAGAGCCAGCAAGACCATCCCCCAGACCCTAATTGATAGTTGTCGTGCAGCTGCCCTGCTGCACGAACAACTAATCAGGTGCAATCAGTATCTGGCAACGGGGAACGCGGTCCGCCAGTGGTGTCCCTGTTGCCATGGACCCGGCGGCTGTGGACGCCCGGCGTCCTAGCGTTGCCAGGGACCCGGCGGCTACAGCACGCACGGTTTCCTGGCGTTGCTAGGCGCCGGGCGGGCGAAGAGGGAGTACGGCGGCTGTGACCGTCACTCGGCAACAGTCAGAGCGGCGCCACGGACCGCCGCGCCTAACAGTACCCTGCATTTGAGGAGGGGTTAAAGAACCCCTAAAGCTGGGTTTCTGGAGAAATTCCTGAAAGAATAATCTCTTAAATTTAGGGGCATGTAAATCCTTATCCAGGACCCAAGACCTTTCTTCTGGACCACAGCCTTTCCAGTGAACCAAAAAATAGCCGGCCCGAGAAACCTTGGAATCTAAAACCTTCTCCACCAGGAACTGTTGTTGACCCTGAACATCCACCGGTCTACCCTGGGGAATCTTCCGAGGGAATCTCCTGGAAAAAATATATTGCTTCAGAAGAGAACAGTGAAAAGTGTTGCCAATTTTGAGTGATTTAGGCAACCGTAGCCGAAAAGCCACTGGATTGACTTTCTTTACAATAAGAAACGGTCCAATAAATTTGGGTCCCAATCTAGCCGAGGGTTGTCGGAGCTTAACGTTACGGGTTGACAACCACACCTTATCTCCCACCTTAAAAGTGCACGGGCGTCGGAACCTATCCAAAAAAAATTTCTCTCGGAAGGCAGCCTTCTTAAGGGCAAGGTGCACCTTTTTCCAAATCATTCTGAGACGGGAAGTTAAGGTCAACAAAGAGACTGGAAAATGAGGATAAAAGGAATTGGCTCAAGGATGAAAAGAAAGGAGACTCCTTGGTGGAAGAATGGCAAGAGTATTATAGGCAAACTCGGCCAAAGAAAGAAATTCAGACTAATAATTTTTAAGTTTGGCCGAATACAGCCGTAAATACTGTTTTAATGACTGATTAACCCGTTCAGTTTGTCCGTTAGACTGTGGATGGTATCCAGATGTTAAAGAGAGTTTCATATTTAATGAGGCACAAAAACGTTTCCAGAAACGGGCAATGAATTGTGGTCCCCGGTCAGAGAAAATATCTACGGGTAAACCATGGTGCCTGAAGACATGGTGGAGAAACAAAACTGCCAAAACTTGAGCGGAGGGTAATCAGGGAAGAGCAATGAAGTGGGCCATCTTACTAAAATGGTCTACTACCACCCAAATGACCCGGAATCCAGCTGAAAGAGGAAGGTCGACCACAATATCCATGGAAATATGTGACCATGGCCTGAGAGGGATGGCTAGAGGCATGAGTTGCCCGACCGGCAACGATCGGGATATCTTGTGCTGAGCACAAACCTGACAAGAAAGGACAAATTCCCTTACGTCCTTACAAAGATTAGGCCACCACACTGAGCGAGAGATTAACTCCAAGGTTTTAGTAATACCCGGATGAGCCGAAACCTTAATATCATGAAATTCAGCTAGAACAGTGCCTCTCAGAAATTCAGGGATGAAGAGACGATCCGCAGGAGTGACACTGGGAACCTGCTGCTGAAGCTGGACTAGCTGTGTAAATAAATCCTGTGTGAGTCCAGCCCGGATGACGAGACAATGGGGGTTGTAGCCGGGTGGTTATTGTGAACCGGAAGGAAACAACGTGACAGGGCATCGGCCTTCGTATTTTTGGAACCGGGCCTGAAGGTGATGATAAACCTGAATCGAGTAAAAAACAGCGCCCAACGTGCCTGTCGAGCATTTAGCCGTTTAGCTGACTCAATAAACTGCTGGTTCTTGTGGTCAGTGAACACAGTAATGGTATGCCTTGCTCCTTCCAGCCAGTGCCTCCACTCCTCGAAGGCCCATTTAACTGCCAGCAATTCTTGATTACCATCATCATAGTTGGATTCTGTGGAGGAGAATTTTCTGGACATGAAGGCACATGGGTGTAATTCCAGAGACTCTGGATCTTCCTGAGAAAGGATGGCTCCCACTCCAACTTCTGAGGCATCCACCTCGACAATAAAAGGGAGATCTGGGTGAGGGTGTCTAAGTACTGGAGCTGAGACAAAGGCCTGTTTTAGGGCCAGAAAGGCAGACTTGGCTTGAGGCGACCAATTGGAAAGGTCCGCTCCTTTTTTAGTCAACGCCACAATAGGAGCAACTAAATCCGAGAAGGTATGAATAAAACGCCTATAATAATTTGCAAACCTTAAGAAGCGCTGGATTGCCTTTAAGTTTGTGGGTTGTGTCCAATTTAGGATTGCCTGGAGTTTCTTTGGTTCCATGTAAAACCCCTTTAGAGAAATAATATACCCCAAGGATACTTCTGTGATATGGAAATCACATTTCTCCAGTTTGGCGTACAAATGATTCTCCCGTAACCTCTGAAGTACCAGTCGTACACGGATAATATGCTGTTCAGAGGACTCTGAGTAAATCAAAATGTCGTCTAAATAAACGACTAAGAACTTTCCTAGAAAGTCGTGAATGACATCGTTAATGAGATCCTGAAATACAGCAGGAGCATTAGACAGACCAAATGGCATTACCAGGTATTCATAATGTCCCGACTGTGTGCTGAAAGCCGTCTTCCACTCATCCCCAGATCTTATTCGGATGAGGTTGTAAGCCCCTCTAAGATCGATTTTGGAGAAAATGACGGCAGTACGAAGCTGATCAAAGAGTACCGAAATCAGTGGCAAGGAGTAGGTGTTTTTTTTACAGAAATCTTATTCAACGCCCGATAATCAATACATGGTCTGAGCGACTCATCTTTTTTCTCAACAAAAAAGAATCCTGCACTCAATGGAGACTTGGAGGGCCTAATAAAGCCCTTCTTCAGGCTCTCCTGTACATAATCATCCATTGCCGCAGTTTCCAGGCCAGACAGGGCATATAGTCTCTCTTTGGGCAGAGAGGCACCGGGAATTAGGTCAATGGCGCAGTCATAGGACCGATGAGGAGGCAGAATATCCGCATTACCTTTGGAAAAAACATCGGCAAAGTCCTGATATTCCAAAGGAATAAGTTCTGGGGTGACAGCATCGACCCGGACTGGATGGGAAATACATTCCTTAACACAAAAGGAATCCCATCAAGAAATCTCCCCAGACCGCCAATCTATGGTGGGATTATGAAAGGCAAGCCAGGGGTGACCTAATACGACGGGAACAGCCGGACAATGGGTAAGATAGAACTCAATTTTCTCCAAATGTAGGGCCCCCGCTGAACACAGAAAGTGTGAGAAAAAATGGTGCAACTAGACACTTCTAGAGACGTTTTATAAGAATTGCTTACACACTGGTGGTTTTAAATGCAGTAAATAACGATACACCTTCCATACATATGGATACTAAAAAGATAACAAAAGGACACAAAACATAGTGTAATCCAGTTAAATCAGATGGTGTATCTTTTATTCATTACTGGTCCCACTCACATGACGTAGAAGGTATATTTGCATGTAGAAACCATATACTTTGTATATAACTGCTTCCACTTCACGAGGATACAGGAGGTATAGACTCCAATAAGCACTTAAAATAAGAAAATAGCAATAGTGCAATACTGTCTGTGTATAGGTAAAAAACTGATATTTTAATAGAGACACTCACAAACATAGGTTAAAAAACAGCATGAAAACAGAGAGATGTTGCATGGACATCAGAGGCTACAGGAGACAACAGCCAGCAGGCATAGATGTATAATCACCACCAGTCCCGGTTATTTGGGAATACCCCCACGCTGTCAGATATGTCCTCCAAACCTCCCGTCAGTCCAGCACGAACAGTCCCGGCTTAAGCGCTTTCGGATATTAAATACTTCATCAGAAGCTACTGACTGGTGGTGATTATACATCTATGCCTGCTGGCTGTTGTCTCCTGTAGCCTCTGATGTCCATGCAACATCTCTCTGTTTTCATGCTGTTTTTTAACCTATGTTTGTGAGTGTCTCTATTAAAATATCAGTTTTTTACCTATACACAGACAGTATTGCACTATTGCTATTATCTTATTTTAAGTGCTTATTGGAGTCTATACGTCCTGTATCCTCGTGAAGTGGAAGCAGTTATATACAAAGTATATGGTTTCTACATGCAAATATACCATCTACGCCATGTGAGTGGGACCAGTAATGAATAAAAGATACACCATCTGATTTAACTGGATTACACTATGTTTTGTGTCCTTTTGTTATCTTTTTAGTATCCATATGTATGGAAGGTGTATCGTTATTTACTGCATTTAAAACCACCAGTGTGTAAGCAATTCTTATAAAACGTCTCTAGAAGTGTCTAGTTGCGCCATTTTTCCTCACACTTTCTGTGTTCTGTGAGTTATGCTGAAACCACGGTGAAGGTTTCTCTTGTGGGATTAAAGGCTGCTATCTAGTATAAGCGCAAGAAAGATCATCTTTTTTGTTTGTAGGGCCCCCACTGTCAGTTGTACTGGAGGTGTGCGGTGAGTAATTATCCCATTAGAAAGTGGACCACCGTCCAAGCCGTGAATGGTGATACATTTATCCAAAGGTATCTACGGAATGCCCAAAGCCTGAACCCAAACTAGATCCATAAAATTTCCTGCAGCTCCGCTGTAAACGAAGGCCGACACCAATGAACTGAGACTACCAAAGGAAATTTTTACAGGAATTAACAAGGAATCGTTAGAGGAGATTAATTGCAGACCCAAGTGAACCCCCTCACAATTCACTTGTTCAGAGCGTTTCCCTGCTTATTTGGGCAATTACGCGCAACATGTCCCTTGCCACTACAATATAAGCAGAGTCCAGAATTTAGCCTTCTGGCTCTTTCCTCTGGGGACAGCCGGGAGAGACCCATTTGCATGGGCTCCTTGACGTCCTCAGGGAAAGTATACACACATGGACTAGGCCTGAAATTAGCTCCTCTTTCAGTCCTCCGCTCTCGGAGACGACGATCAATTTTAATAGCAAGCTCCATGAGTTTATCTAAAGTCTCTGGAGCGGGATACTGAAGGAGACTGTCTTTGATTACTTCAGACAAACCGAGGCAAAACTGACTGCGCAGGGCCGGGTCGTTCCAGCCACAGTCGTTCGACCAACGGCGAAATTCGGTACAATACGCCTCTGCAGGATTTTTTCCCTGTTTAAGTGCACGCAGGTGGCTCCCAGCTGATGCTTCTCTATCAGGGTCATCATACAAAAGGCCTAAGGACTTAAAAAAGGCATCTACTGATAGCAAGGCTGCGTCATCGGCTTTTAACCCAAAAGCCCAGGTTTGCGGATCGCCTTGGAGCAAAGACATCACAATCCCAACTCGTTGAGACTCAGTACCAGAGGATCGAGGCCGTAAACGAAAACAAAGTTTACAAGCTTCCTTAAAATTAAAACAATCCTTTCGATTACCTGAAAAGCGGTCAGGAAGATGCATCTTTGGTTCAGGAATCATACCCGGGGAGGCTCGTAAAAGATATTCCTGCAATCTCACCCGAAGGGTAAGATCCTGAACCATCTGAGTGAGTTCCTGAATCTGATTGGCCAAAATCTGGCTAGGATTCGGTCCTAATACTGCTGGATTCATGAGGCCGAACTTCAAGGCCACCCAGATACAAATAACTTTTTTTTTTTGAGGGCCGGTGATAATGTTACGTTCTTGGTGCTCTGAACAAAGAGGTGTAGTGTAGCAACTCCAAAGCACCAGAACGTGACGCTGAAATAAAGGCCAGGTGTGACGGTAGCCCCTAGCAACCTACCTCCGTTGTTTCACCCGCATGGTCAGTTCACGCCTGCGAGACTGTAGTTTCTTGGGCCTACGGCAGCCGCGTTTGAAGGGCGGATTAGGTCTGCCCAACTCCGATGCCCCCAGGTCTTAATGTGAGACAAGGCGTTTACCGAGACGGGATGATAACAAGGGGACCACTAACTAAACAAAACAGAAAGCCAGGGGCTACTAAGAAACCTAAAACTAAAAATATGTGCGGCACGCTGCCAAAGAAAAAGTACAACAAAGATTCCACTGTCCACACCCTACACAGCACCGTCATGTACCAGGGAGGACAGTGAGAGCGGAAACCTCCGCAAAAACACCAGTAACAAATATACACAAGGACTCAGCGACCTAGGCCGCAAGACGCGGCAGAAGCCACTACTCACGAAACCGGGAGAGAACCCCTACGAGCGAGAACGCCGAGATGACTGTTACAGGTACACTCGACTAGAGAACTGGAACGATTCCCATGACCGGCTTCTGAACTCCTGGACTCAGGACCACAGGGAGCAAGATCGACCAGATAACAGCACGCTGGACAATGAACTCTGCAGGGCAGGAACAGCATACAGGAAGCTATCACCGGCGAGGCTGCAATGTGTTGGTTCCAATAAAAAGGACCTACTGGCCAATAAAAGGAGAGCCAGCAAGACCAGCCCCCAAACCCTAATTGATAGTTGTCATGCAGCTGCCCTGCTGCACGAACAACTAATCAGGTGCAATCAGTTTCTGGCAACGGGGAACGCGGTCCGCCAGTGGCGTTCCCGTTGCCATGGACCCGGCGTCTGTGGACGCCCGGCATCCTAGTGTTGCCAGGGACCCGGCGGCTACAGCACGCACGGCGTCCTGGCGTTGCTAGGCGCCGGGCGGGCAAAGAGGGAGGTACGGCTGCTGTGACCGTCGCTCGGCAACAGTCGGAGCAGCGCCACGGACCGCCGCACCTAACAGTCATAGTCTATGCGGATAAGATCCTCATCTTCTCCAAAAGTTTGGAATCCCATCGCTCCCATGTCAAAGAGGTGATCTTACAACTATTTTCCAATCTACTCTTCTGCAAACTTCAAAAAATGCATCTTTGAAGATCTTCGGATGGACACTGAGAAATTAAAGGAGATTCTCAGTTAGCCTCTTCCTGCTAATTCTCAAAAATGTACAAAGCTTCTTAGGTTTTGCTAACTACTACTGAGAATTCATCTGAAATTTCTCTACTCTCACCCGCAAGGGTTCTGATCCTTCCAACTGGTCTGAGGAAGCTAAAGCGGCATTTCAGGAAATCAAAGAGCTCTTGCCTGCTCCTGTGCTCCGACAAACTGATGTATTCAGACCTTTCATCTTTGAAGTTGATTCTTCACCTGTGGCAGTGTTGTCCCAGTGCTTCTAAGATGGGTATATTTACCCATGTGGATATGTTTCCCACAAGTTACTTTCAGCAGAATAAAACAATAGCATTAGAGATCAAGAGTTACTCACGATCAAGTTATGTCTTGAAGAATGGAGACACCTTTTGGAGATTGCTAAATACCCCATTTCTGTTCTTACCAATCAAAAGAACCTCCTGTACTAAAGTCTGCTCAATGCCTTAATTCAAAACAGGCAAGATGGGCTTTATTTTCTTCCAAATTTGATTTTACAGTAACTTATTGTCCATGAGCCTTATCTCACTCTATGGTCCAAGTAAAGAGCTTTGTCTTCCAAAAGGGGTCCAATAATTGATCCTATATCATTTGCAGCCATTAAACTTACATCTGACTTTTGTCAAACTAGCCCTTAATAAGAAACTTTATCATTGGGCTCATGCTTCCCGGTTCACTGGTCACCCTGGTATTTATAAGACACTTGAGTTTATTTGTAAATCATATTGGTGGCTCACTCGCTAGCAGTATATTCAGGAATTCATCACTAGCTGTCTTTTGTGTTACATCGCAAAATTCCTTGTTAAACTCCTACAGGTCAGCTTCAACCATTGTCAGTTCCACACCAACCATGGACCAATCTGCCAATGGTCTTTATTACTGATCTACCAGATTCCAAGGGACGTAACACAGTTTGGGTTGTAGAAGACCGATTCTCCATAATGGCACACTTCATTCTTCTCACTGGACTACCATCTGCACCTAAGTTGTCTCACCTTTTCATACAGGAGATCTTCAAACTCCATGGGTTGCCTTACGAGGATGTATCTGAGCATGGAGTCCAGTTTGTGGCCAAATTCTTATGGTCTTTATTCTCAGCCCTTCAAGTCACTCTCAAGTTCTTTTCTGCCTACCACCCTCAAACCAACGGGTAAACTGAGAAAGTGAATGAAGATTTGGAAACTTTCCTTCATTCCTTTACCTCCTTCTCACAAGGTGACTGGAAGGAACTTTTTACCTTGGGCAGAATTCTCCCATAATAATTTGTACCACTCCTCTTCAGGATCTACACCCTTTTTTCAAAATGTACAGAGATTACCCCAAAGGGTACTTTAATTCCAACCTCTTCCTCCAGCTGATGTTCCAACAGCTGATAGAGCAATATCGAGGATAACTCTAAGGCAGTGGACTGAGTAGAGGGTGATGTTGTCAAGATAAAGTAAAAGAGAACTGGAGCAGGTGGGAATATGATAAGCACAGTTTTAGACATGTTTACTGTAAGAAAATGCTGGTACATCTGTGAGGAATGAGCAGCATGAGAGAAGACATGGGAGGCATGAGAGAAGACAGAGGGGAAGAGGTCAGAGCAGGAGAAGTAGATCTGAGTATCATGAGCATAGAGATGGAATTGTGAGGTCAAAAGAGGTGATGATACCTAGGGAGAAAGTTATTAGGTATAAGTAAAGAACCTTGAGGGATACCATTAGGGAGTGAAGCTTGGAGAATGATGGTCCCATAAGAAGTGAATGTGCACTTAGAGAGGTCAGAAAACAAACAAGTGAAGCATTTGCAGGAGGAAAATGTGATCCTTAGTGTTGATAAGATAATAACCCTTTTAGCAAAAAAACAAAAACAAAAAAATGTCATTAATGACTTTAATGAGGGCAGTTTCTGTCAAGTGGAGAGGCAAAAGCCAGGCTGCAGTGGGTTAAAGAGGGAGTGGGAGAAAAGTGGTAAAATGGTTATAGACAATCTGCTTACAGAGCTAGGAAGGTGGAGAAGAGTTGGGATCATAGGTGGTCATTCTGAGTTGTTCGCTCGCTAGCAGTTTTTAGCAGCCGTGCAAACGCTATACCGCCTCCCACTGGGTGTGTATTTTAGCTTAGCAGAAGTGCGAACGAAAGGATCGCAGAGCGGGGACAACGTTTTTTTGTGCAGTTTTAGAGTAGCTCAAAACCTACTCAGCGCTTGCGATCACTTGAGACTGTTCTGTTCCTGTTTTGACGTCACAAACACACCCTGCGTTCGCCCAGCCACGCCTGCGTTTTTCCTGGCACGCCTGCGTTTTTTCGAACACTCCCTGAAAACGGTCAGTTGACACCCAGAAACGCCCACTTCATGTCAATCACTCTGCGGCCAGCAGTGCGACTGAAAAGCTTCGCTAGACCTTGTGTGAAATGACATCGTTCGTTGTAATAGTAAGTCGCGCGTGCGCATTGTGTCGCATCCGCATGCTCAGAAGTGCTGTTTTTTTGCCTCATCGCAGCACAGCGAACGAATGCAGCTAGCGATCAACTCGGAATGACCCCCATAGTTAGAAAAAGATTCAGGGTTAAGGGTGTTTTTTTTAATAATTATGGGAGATACAATGTTTGTCTACAAAAGGCATTGGGTTGATAAGAAAGAACCTATCTTTCTTATCAACCCAATGAAGAGGTATATACCCGACCAGTAGAAGCAATAGAAAGGGAAGGTGCAAGCACTTGTGTGATTGTGGAATAATGATATAAATCAGAGGCACTTGTCTTAAGCAGCAGTTCTGCAAGTCAATTGAGCAGTACTTAGCAATGTTATTTTTCATGTAGGAGCTCATGTTCACGTATTAGCGAAACTATTATGAAATGCCTAAAGTTAGAAGTATTCAATTTGGACACCTGGGGGCAGGGCTGCCATCAGAAATTGTAGAGCCCGGGACTGACAAAATAGGCAGCCCCTCCCCCCCCCCAAAATATATATATAAAAACTAAAAAATAATAATATATATTTAATAAATAAATAAATAATAAGAATTTACTCACCGGTAATTCTATTTCTCATAGTCTGTAGTGGATGCTGGGAACTCCGTAAGGACCATGGGGAATAGACGGGCTCCGCAGGAGACTGGGCACTCTAAAAGAAAGATTAGGTACTATCTGGTGTGCACTGGCTCCTCCCTCTATGCCCCTCCTCCAGACCTCAGTTAAGGAAACTGTGCCCAGAAGAGCTGACACAACATGGAAAGGATTTGGAATCCAGGGTAAGACTCATACCAGCCACACCAATCACACCGTACAACTTGTGATAACCATACCCAGTTAACAGTATGAACAACAACTGAGGCTCAGTAACAGATGGCTCATAACAATAACCCTTTAGTTAAGCAATAACTATATACATGTATTGCAGAGAGTCCGCACTTGGGACGGGCGCCCAGCATCCACTACGGACTACGAGAAATAGAATTACCGGTGAGTAAATTCTTATTTTCTCTGACGTCCTAGTGGATGCTGGGAACTCCGTAAGGACCATGGGGATTATACCAAAGCTCCCAAACGGGTGGGAGAGTGTGGATGACTCTGCAGCACCGCATGAGCAAACTCAAGGTCCTCCTCAGCCAGGGTATCAAACTTGTAGAACTTAGCAAACTTGTTTGACCCCGACCAAGTAGCAGCTCGGCAAAGCTGTAAAGCCGAGACCCCTCGGGCAGCCGCCCAAGAAGAGCCCAACTTCCTTGTGGAATGGGCTTTCACCATTTTGGATGCGGCAATCCAGCCGCAGAGTGAACCAGCTGAATCGTGCTATAGATCCAGCGAACAATAGTCTGCTTCGAAGCAGGAGCGCCAACCTTGTTGGCTGCATACAGAATAAACAGCGAGTCAGACTTTCTGACTCCTGCCTTTCTGGAAACATAAATTTTCAAAGCCCGGACTACGTCAAGCAACTTGGAATCCTCCAAGTCCCTAGTAGCCGCAGGCACCACAATAGGCTGGTTCAAAGGAAACGATGATACCACCCTAGGAAGAAATTGAGGACGAGTCCTCAATTCTGCCCTGTCCATATGGAAGATCAGATAAGGGTTTTTACATGACAAAACCGCCAATACTGACACACGCCTAGCCGAAGCTAAGGCCAATAGCATGACCACTTTCCACGTGAGATATTTTAGCTCCATGGTCTTAAGTGGCTCAAACCAGTGGGATTTCAGGAAATCCAACACAACGTTAATATCCCAAGGTGCCACCGGTGGCACAAAAGGAGGCTGAATATGCAGCACCCCCGGAACAACGTCTGAACTTCAGGCAGTGAAGCCAGTTCATTTTTAGAGAATATGTATAGGGCCGAAATCTTGACCTTTATGGATCCTAATTTTAGGCCCATAGTCACTCCTGACTGTAGGAAGTGCAGGAATCGACCCCGCTGGAATTCCTCTGTAGGGCCTTCCCGGCCTCACACCAAGCAACCTATTTTCGCCATATACAGTGAAAAAGTCTTGCTGTCACGTGTTTCCTAGCCTTTATCGGCGTAGGAATAACTGCATCCGGAATGCCCTTATCCGCTAGGATCCGGCGTTCAACCGCCATGCCGTCAAATGCAGCCGCGGTAAATTTTGGAACAGACAGGGCCCCTGTTGCAACATGTCCTGTCTGAGAGGCAGAAGCCCTGAGTCCTCTGAGAGCATTTCCTGCAGCTCCGGGTACCGAGTCCTTCTTGGCCAATTCGGAGCAAAGAATATTGTTTTCACTCCTCCTTTTATTACAATTCTCAGCCCTTGGGTATGAAAGGAAGAGGAGGGAATACAGAGACCGACTGGAACACCCACGGTGTTACTAATGCGACCACAGCTATCACCTGAGGTTCCCTTGACCCGGCGTAAAACTTTTTTAGCTTTTTATTGAGGTGGGACGCCATCTAGTCCACCTTAGGCAGTTCCCATCAATTTGCAAACTGTATGAAGACTTCCTGATGAAGTCCCCACTTTCCCGGGTGGAGGTCGTGCCTGCTGAGGAAGTCTGCTTCCCAGATGTCCACTCCCGGAACGAACACTGCTGACAGTGCGCTTACTTGATTCTCCGCCCAGCGAAGAATTCTGGTGGCTTCTACCCTCGCCACCCTGCTCCTTGTGCCGCCTTGGCGGTTTACATGAACCCCTGCGGTCTGACTGGATCAGAACCGGTTGGTCGCGAAGCAGGATCTCCGCTTGACTTAGGGCGTTGTATATGGCCCTTAGTTCCAGGATATTGATGTGACGGCAAGTCAGTTGACTTGACCACAGACCTTGGAAATTTCTTCCCTGTGTAACTGCGCCCCACCCTCGGAGGCTTGCATCCGTGGTCACCAGAATCCAGTCCTGAATGCCGAATCTGCAGCCCTCGAGAAGGTGAGCACTCTGCAGCCACCACAGGAGAGACACCCTGGCCCTGGGGGATAGGGTGATTAACCGATGCCTCTGAAGAGGTGATCCGGACCACTTGTCCAGTAAGTCCCATTGGAAGGTCCTCGCATGGAACCTGCCTAAGGGGATGGCCTCGTATGATGCCACCATCCTTCCCAGGACTCGAGTGCAGTGATGCACTGACGCCTGTTTTGGTTTTAATAGATTCCTGACCAGTGTCATGAGCTCCTGAGCTCTCTCTATCGGGAGATAACCCTTTTCTGGTCTGTGTCTAGGATCGTGCCTAGGAGAGGCAGATGAGCTGTAGGAAACAACTGCGGCTTTGGAATATATAGAATCCAGCCGTGTTGCCGTTACACTTCCAGAGAAAGTGATACGCTGTTCAGCAACTGCTCTCTTGATCTCGCTTTTATGAGGAGATCGTCCAAGTACGTGATAATAGTGACACCTTGCTTCCGCAGGAGCACAATCATATCCGCCATTACCATGGTGAATATTCTCGGGGCCGTGGAGAGACCAAACGGCAACATCTGAAATTGGTAATGACAATCCCGTACCGCAATTCTGAGGTACGCCTAAAGAGGTGGATAAACGGGGACATGAAGGTATGCATCCCTTATGTCCCGATTCACAATAAAGTCTCCCCCTTTTTAGGCTTGCACTGACCGCTCTTAGCAATTCCATCTTGAACTTGAACCTTCTCAGGTATATGTTCGGGGATTTTTAATTCAATATGGGTCTGACCGAACCGTCTGGTTTCGGGATCACAACATGGTCTAATAATAACACCCTCTTGTTGAAGGAGGGGACCCTTGACCACCACCTGTTAAAGATTCAATTTGTGAATTGCAGATAACACTGGCTCCCTCTCTTGGGGGGAAGCCAGCAGGGCCGTCGGTGAGGGGGCATCTTCTCACAGTCCAGCTTGTATCCCTGAGACACAATATCTATTGCCCAGGGATCGAACAGGGAGTGAACCCACTTGTGGCTGAACTTATGAAGGCGTGTCCCCACCGGGCCTAGCTCCGCCTGTGGAGCCCCAGCGACATTGGTGGATTTTTGTAGGGGCCGGGGAGGACTTCTGTTCCTGGGAACTAGCTGCCCGGCTCTGACAAGAAAGGACGCCCCTCCGACTTTCTTGTTTCTTTATACGAAAGGCTGCATTTAATAATGTCGTGCTTTCTTAGGCTGTGCAGGAATATAAGGCAAACTAGCAGAATTACCAGCTATAGCTGTGGAGACCAGGCCTGAGAACCCTTCTCCACACAATCCTCAGCCTTCCATATGCCTCTTAAGTCGGCATCATCTGTCCAATGCATATTCTACAGGACACGTCAAGCAGAGATCGACATAGCTTTGACTCTAGGACCCAGTATACTCATGTCTCTTTGGGCATGCTTTATAACTATATATTTATCACTTAAGACAGCATCTTTAATATATTTATATTGCCTACTAGGGTCTCATCTCTGCTGATAAGGTACCTGTCCACGCTGCCACAGCGCTATAAACCCATGCCGACACAATCGCCGGTCTGGGTAGTATACTAGAATGTGCACGCTATCTGCAGGATCCCTGAGAATAGCAAGTGCTACCATCTGTGCAAACAGGACACCCCAGGGAAAGATTCTCAACATATCCTGGCCCTAGTGGGGAAAGGATACAGCCTGAGAATTCTCTTGTGGGAAGCTGCCGTCTCTTGTCTGGAGATTCCCGCTCTTTTTCCTCATGAGAGGAGGGAAATTTACCTCAGCATTCTTCCCCTTAAACATGTGTGTACTCTCGTGTCAGGGACAGATGAACTCCATGTCGATACCAGTGTTTGTTATTATGGATAGTGAGCATTGAGAGACTCTGAAGGTCTCTGTGACATAGGGACAGACATGGGTAGATTTCCTGTCTGTTCCCTAACCTTTTGTGCAATAAATTCACCTTAGCACTTACACATATCCAAACAGGTGTCGGCGTTGTCGACGGAGACACCCTCTCACACACATATCCGCTCTATCACCTCCTTAGAGGAGCCTTTTACCTCAGACATGTCGACACACGCGTACCGACACACCACACACACAGGGAATGCTCTATTTGAGGACAGTTCCCCCACAAGGCCCTTTGGAGAGACAGAGAGAGAGTATGCCAGCACACACCCCAGCGCTATATAACCCAGGGATTACACTACAACTCAGTGTTTACCCAGTAGATGCTGTATATACAAATTTTTGCGCCTAAATTTATGTGCCCCCCCCCTCTCTTTTCACCCTTTGTGTACCAGGATACTGCCGGGGAGAGCCTGGGGAGCTTCCTTCCAGCGGAGCTGTGAAGAGAAAATGGCGCTGGTGTGCTGAGGAAGAAGGCCCGGCCCCCTCAGCGGCGGGCTTCTGTCCTGTTTCTGACTAAAAATGGCGGGGGTTTTACACATATACAGTTTTCCAGACTGTATTATGTGTATATATTGCCAAAAGGTATACTTATTGCTGCCCAGGGCGCCCCCCCCCCCCCAGCGCCCTGCACCCTACAGTGACCGGAGTGTGTGGTGTGCAGTGGGAGCAATGGCGCACAGCTGCAGTGCTGTGCGCTACCTTAATGAAGACCGGAGTCTTCTGCCGCCGATTTCATCTTCTTCTCTTCTGTCTTCTGGCTCTGCAAGGGGGACGGCGGCGCGGCTCCGGGAACGGACGATCGAGGTCAGGCCCTGTGTTCGAACCCTCTGGAGCTAATGGTGTCCAGTAGCCTAAGAAGCACAAGCTAGCTGCACGCAGGTAGGTTTGCTTCTCTCCCCTCAGTCCCACGTAGCAGTGAGTCTGTTGCCAGCAGATCTCACTGAAAATAAAAAACCTAACAAATACTTTCTTTCTAGCAAGCTCAGGAGAGCCCACTAGGTGCATCCAGCTCTGGCCGGGCACAGATTTTAACTGAGGTCTGGAGGAGGGGCATAGAGGGAGGAGCCAGTGCACACCAGATAGTACCTAATCTTTCTTTTAGAGTGCCCAGTCTCCTGCGGAGCCCGTCTATTCCCCATGGTCCTTACGGAGTTCCCAGCATCCACTAGGACGTCAGAGAAAAATAAATACATAAATAATGTGCACATACAGAGGAACACTATATTAATACCCCTTGCACCATATTAATACCCCTTGCACCATACTAATGCCTTCAGTAGCGGTGCTGCTTATACACATAATGCCCCCCAACAGCGGTGCTGCTAACACACAAACTGCTCCCAGTAGCAGTGGCGCTTAAGCACAAACTGCCCCCTGTAGCATACTTGCCTACCTGACCCTCTCCATGAGGGAGAAAATGCTCTGTTCTCATGGAGAGGGTCAAGTAGGCAAGTATGCCCTGTAGCGATGCCACTTATACATGCCTCCAATAGTAGCGTCGCTTACACATAATTACCACGCACGCACGCACACACACTCTTTCTCTCTCTTACTCACTCTCTCTCAACTTACCTATCACAGGCTAGCAGGAGCTGTTGCAGATTCTCCTGTGGTAGCAGCCAGCCTGGTCCCATGTAACCCCGCCCCCTCCATCCCGGTAGCTCCGCCCCCTCCATCCCGGTAGCTCCGCCTCCTTTTCATGCTCTTCTGACACTGTCACAAGAGGGGAGAGGATGCTGCAAGTTTCAATTGAAAACGTCCCTCCCAAAATGGCTGCCGCCTCAGAGGAGACAGTTATTAAAATAATAGAGGAGCCTCCTCTAGTATCTTTGATAACTGTCTCCTATGAGGCGGCGGCCATTTTGGGAGGGACGCTTACAATTGATGCTTGCAGCGTCCTCCCCTCCTTTGACAGAGTCAGATCTCGGCAGGAAAAAGGGGCGGAGCAGAGCGACGGTCGAACGGTGGCATGAACGGCCCGGGCCATCTCCTCTCTGTTAGAGAGGCCAGGCTCGGGACTACTGTGCCCGCACCACCCCCCTGATGGCGGGCCAGCCTGGGGGTATATTTCATAAAGGTAAATTTTCCATTGATTTTTATTGATTTGAATTTTTTTTTAAATCAATCTAAATCAATATTAGGTTTCATGGGCTAAAACACATATTCACAAACAGATTAATTAATAATACATTTTAATATTAATTTTGAATTAATAATAAATATTAATATATTAATATTTTAGCCCTGGAAACCAAACATCGATTTAGATCGATTTTCATTGATTTGAAATAGATGAAAATTGACCTTTAGTAAATATACGCCCTGATAGGAGAGTTTCTAAAACATCTTTCTCTGGGCACAACCAGGAGCTGATCTGAGTTGGGAGTATGAAAAAAGAAAAAAAAAGAAAGAAAGATTAATTTGTTGCAAAGCAGGGGGGGGGGGGGGGGGGGCAAACACAATTATTTATTTGTTTACATGCAGAGTAAATACTGGCTGCTTTTGCATGTAGCCCACAATTACTGGACAGCTTTATTTTTAAAGTACAGTTTAGATTTGACTTAGGACACACCTCACCCAAATCTAAGTCTCTCTGCACATTTTAAATCTGTCCCACCTGCAGGACAGCATAGCGTTAGCAAGGTGCAAAGTGACTTTTTTTTTTTAACTTTTATTTTGCTTTCCTCTCACTCTGTTTGTATGAGCCCCCTAATATTTTGGGGAATTTTCTGAACAGTGTTTTGATGCATCTAGTGTTACTCACAGCCTTCTGTTAATATGCAAATTTAGAAGGTTTGGACATTTAACACTCTTGGGGTGTAATCAATTCAAGTCGAATTTCCCAACTTGTCGGATTAATGGGAGTTTCCGACAATTTAAGGTTGAATCCAGATTCGACCTATTCAATCAAGCTCCCGTTTATCCGACAAGTCAGAAAATCTGAATTGTCGGAAAGCACGTGCATCGGCGGATTAGCCGCGGATCCACGTGTTTTGTCGGATTCGCGGCCAAATTTTAATAAATTTTAATAAATTTAATAAATAATAAAAGTCGGATTGGCATTGTTGGGCACGGCCAAACCTGTCGGATTTGGCCGCAAATTGAATACTGAAATGTCAGATCCTTACCGTCGGAAAGGATACAACATCAATTGAATATACTCCTTGGTATTCTGCCAAATGATGAAGTGTCTTATTTGTTTTGAATCAGTTGAACGCTATTAGTATAAAAGAGAAAGCATTGGAGCATTTTTAAAGATAAATCCAAAATGAAGCAGTACAAAGGATCAATTGAAGATATAACCCCATAACATGTGTTACCTGTTTATTATAAAGATTACATGAAAAATAAGTGAAACAAGTCAGATATTACAGCTACAGTCCCACTGTTTTCCATATCATCTATAGCTGAAACATTGCAAAAGTGCATTATTAAAGTGTCTGGAGACATTCCCTGACAGTAATATTATAAGCTGTACATGAAAATGTTCTGTTTATTTCTTCATTATCATCATGTTACTTAATCTGATCTTGGTCAATTAACTATGCCCAGCAATGACTGTCAGTGTACATTAACCAGTGTAAACTCAACTGGATGACACTTTTTGATTCCCAACTTGCACTAACATCTGCCTTGATAACCCTGACGGTCTGTTTTTCCCTATGCTGTGAACTGGCAGAGGGTTCATTTCAGGGAAAATTTAACACATTCCATAACTTTATTTGCACAGACTGTTGAAGTAGGATTTTCTGGCAGCACTGTGTGCTCATCAGTGCCCACGCTCATCTGTATACATCAGTGCGATCACCCATGTCACTCTGCGCTGAGTCACACAGATAATCTCTGCTCCTTTCAACATGGCTAAAAATTATGTCCCAACCTGTCTAAATTACTGTAACCGAATCTTCAAAATGTCCAAAGTCTTCTACACCCGCTTTCCACCCCCGTAGTTTTAGTTAATAACAAGGTACAGATGAAACAAGTGTGAGGCAACAGGCAGTATATATAAATTAGGTGTTTGCCTTCATTAACCTAGCAGGCACTTGGCTGATCTGAATGGTTTTCATAGGTTAAAACACATTAAGCTGTTTGATTTTAGTAAGTAAGGCATTGAGTGTACAGAGTATGGATACAATCTCAGTAATAATTAAAAACAGTGCATTTATGCTGGGTACACACTTGTATTGTACATATAAGCGACTAATGATATTTCAGTAGTGGATTGGCGGGAGTGTACAATACATCCGATTTGTTTGTGAACGACGCTGCACGCGAATTAAAGATGAGCTGCAGGGACCACCGACACTGACATCACAACTGGATTGGAACATTTAAATGCCCACCCAGTTTTGATGTATGGCCCAACATATGGAGTGTCCAACTGGTAAATTAGTATAGCTTACCTAATCGCCCATTTAGCCGGCATAATGTTTTGTCTTTTAAGTGTGTACCCAGCCCTACCTCTCTGCAATAATGTATCTGCATACTGTATCTGTAACAATGTATATGTATTTGAAACAAATGTTACAGCAATCAGATTTCTCTTGCGTCCTAGAGGATGCTGGGGTCCATATTAGCACCATGGGGTAATGACGGGTCCACAAGGAGCTATGGCCACTTTAAGAGTTTAATAGTGTGGGTTGGCTCCTCCCTCTATGCCCCTCCTACCAGCCCAGTTTAGAAAATGTGCCTGGAGGAGCCGGTCACAGTTTCAAAGTCGAAAAATATCCTGATTCATATGCCTTGTACTAACCCCTCATGCACATGCCCGCTGCACGTGCATGAGCTCTGCCGTGCGTGCACATATCCGCAAATTGCATAAGATCGCTCCGACGATCACGCACGGTGTATGCGCATTTACGGTAGAGTTTGTGAGCGTCTAGCGGGCGACTCGATCATAACATATTTTACCCACATAGGGGGAAATTTACTAAGCTCCCGATTTTGACCGAGATGCCGTTTTTTCATCAAAGTGTCATCTCGGTAATTTACTAAGCACTAATCACGGCAGTGATGAGGGCATTCGTAATTTTTTGCAAGTTCAGGTAAAAAATTACGAATGAATACACCATCGGTCAAAACGCGGCTGTTTAAGTATGAATCTCGGTCATTTACTAAGTAGTGCAAAGCAAAAAAAGAACAAACACTGCCGTGAAAAATTACAACTCGTAAAAAAGTGCTAAAAAAAAACAGACCTTTTTTTTTCCCCCGTGATTAGATAGGCATGCAGGGATCCATGAGATCCGTGCATGTATATCAATGGGAAGGGGTGGGAAAGTGCTTATTTGGTCAAAAAAAATTGCGTGGGGTCCCCCCTCCTAAGCATAACCAGCCTCGGGCTCTTTGAGCCGATCCTGGTTGCAAAAATAAGGGGAAAAAAATGACAGGGGTTCCCCCATATTTAAGCAACCAGCATCGGGCTCTGCGCCTGGTCCCAAAAATACGGGGGACAAAAAGAGTAGGGGTCCCCCGTATTTTTAAAACCAGCACCGGGCTCCACTAGCTGGACAGATAATGCCACAGCCGGGGGTCACTTTTATATAGTGCCCTGCGGCCGTGGCATCAAAAATCCAACTAGTCACCCCTGGCCGGGGTACCCTGGGGGAGTGGGGACCCCTTCAATCAAGGGGTCCCCCCCCCCAGCCACCCAAGGGCCAGGTGTGAAGCCCGAGGCTGTCCCCCCCCATCCAATGGGCTGCGGATGGGGAGGCTGATAGCCTTTGTTGTAAAAGAAAAGATATTGTTTTTAGTAGCAGTACTACAAGTCCCAGCAAGCCTCCCCCGCATGCTGGTACTTGGAGAACCACAAGTACCAGCATGCGACGGAAAAACGGGCCCGCTGGTACCTGTAGTACTACTACTAAAAAAATACCCCAAAAAAGACAAGACACACACCGTGAAAGTATAATTTTATTACATACATACACACATACATACATACTTACCTTAAGTTCCCACGCAGGTCGGTCCTCTTCTCCAGTAGAATCCAAGGGGTACCTGTTGAAGAAATTATACTAACGAGATCCAGGGGTCCAGGCTCCTCTGCAAATCCAAGGTTAATCCACGTACTTGAAAAAAATAAAAAAAACGGTGTCCCGACCACGAACTGAAAGGGGACCCATGTTTGCACATTGGTCACCTTTCCACGAATGCCAGAAACCCACTTTGACTTCTGTCTAAGTGGGTTTCTTCAGCCAATCAGGGAGCGCCACGTTGTAGCACTCTCCTGATCAGCTGTGTGCTCTTGTCCTCACTGACAGGCAGCACACGGCAGTGTTACAATGTAGCGCCTATGCGCTACATTGTAACCAATGATGGGAACTTTCTGCTCAGCGGTGACGTCACTTTAGGTCAACCGCAGGGCAGAAAGTTCCCAGCATTGGTTACAATGTAGCGCATAGGCGCTACATTGTAACACTGCCGTGTGCTGCCTGTCACTCAGTACAGGAGCACACAGCCGATCAGGAGAGTGCTACAACGTGGCACTCCCTGATTGGCTGAAGAAACCCACTTAGACATCAGTCAGAGTGGGTTTCTGGCATTCGTGGAAAGGAGTCCCATGTGAAAACATGGGGCCCCTTTCAGTTCGTGGCTCGGCTTTCCGTTTTCTTATTTTATGCAAGTACGTGGATTAGCCCTGGATTTCCCGAGGAGCCTGGACCCCTGGATCTCGTGAGTATAATTTCTTCAACAGGTACCCCTTGGATTCTACTGGAGAAGAGGACCGACCTGCGTGGGAACTTAAGGTAAGTATGTATGTATGTGTGTATGTATGTAATAAAATTATACTTTCACGGTGTGTGTGTCTTGTCTTTTTTTGGGTATTTTTTTAGTAGTAGTACTACATGTACCAGCGGGCCCATTTTTCCGTCGCATGCTGGTACTTGTGGTTCTCCAAGTACCAGCATGCGGGGGAGGCTTGCTGGGACTTGTAGTACTGCTACTAAAAACAATATCTTTTCTTTTACAACAAAGGCTATCAGCCTCCCCATCCGCAGCCCATTGGATGGGGGGGGACAGCCTCGGGCTTCACCCCTGGCCCTTGGGTGGCTGGGGGGGGGGGACCCCTTGATTGAAGGGGTCCCCACTCCCCCAGGGTACCCCGGCCAGGGGTGACTAGTTGGATTTTTGATGCCACGGCCGCAGGGCACTATATAAAAGTGACCCCCGGCTGTGGCATTATCTGTCCAGCTAGTGGAGCCCGGTGCTGGTTTTAAAAATACGGGGGACCCCTACTCTTTTTGTCCCCCGTATTTTTGGGACCAGGACCAGGCGCAGAGCCCGATGCTGGTTGCTTAAATATGGGGGAACCCCTGTCATTTTTTCCCCCATATTTTTGCAACCAGGATCGGCTCAAAGAGCCCGAGGCTGGTTATGCTTAGGAGGGGGGACCCCACGCATTTTTTTTAATGATTTTACAGTGTTTAATTTAAAAAAAAAAAAAAAAAACCCCAGCACGGATCACACAGATCCGGCCGAGATTGATTGTAAAAAAAGTCGGCAGTGTTTTGCTAATCACTGCCGTAAAAATAGGTAAAAAACCACGAATGACATCGACATCGGAACAAAAGAAAAACCCGAATACGACAGCTTAGTAAATCCATCGTAATCAATTCAAAAAGTTGCACTTTTACACTGTCGATGTCATTCGTGATTGAACTTGGACATGATTCTGGAAAATACGAATCTTAGTAAATGTACCCCATAGCGTGTTTTATAGTGAATATTCCCCTTAACAATGTTAGAAAGTATGTTTAGTGTAAACGGTTCTTGGACAGAGAAATTCCTCTTTGCATGATAGGAAGGGTCAGATGAAGGTAGAACGGTGGTGTCTAGTATCCAGCTGTAGAGTATTTTAATAGTAACATTTCAGTGTTGGTTAGGAAGAGATTGTTCGCTCCTGCATATAGTTATGTTTAAAAGTAGTTTAGAGACATTTACTGTATTTGCTGTTCATTACCCATGCGGCGGGAATCCTAAGGATACCTCCCACCTGAGCAGTTGGAGAAAGGCACAGCCCACCTGTTCGAACCCACCTATGACCTTTTGTTATAATGCAGAGACACATTCCTGTGTCCAATGAACTATAAGATTATAGGGACCATTTTATTGTTACTGTATGTTGTTTATATAAAGGCCACTATTGCTGGACCAGCACTCACTCTCTCTACAAAGGTTTTCACACTGAAGGCTGAGGGCTGGTCCAGGACGCGCTTGCGAATCATTCCCACGTGTGTAAGTTTCTCTGTAGCCATTTTGTTATTCTTTATGTATGCCATTCGTTCTCATTTTGTTATCCTTTAAGTGTTTGCCATTTTTATTCTCTTTGTGTTTGTTCTGTTTGCGATCGTTCGCTATTGTTCACATTTATTTCTTGTTATTCTGTTTAGATATTTATGTTAGGTCTGTAGTGTATAAGCTGTAACTGTTTTTCCCCTTTTTATACTAAAGTATCTTCTACGAAGGTGTTGGAACCTTACCAGGTCTTGTGTGTTTCACCAGTTACTGTATAGGGTTTCTGAGCGTCTCAATCGCTCAAACAGCTTTCATATTATCAAGGTCAATAAGTGTTACATTGTGGTAATATTACAGTACTAAGGTTTACAGTATAAGCATACCCTTACAGTGTGTTGTTAACAAGGTTTACTGTATGTCATTCAGTGAGCGTACGTGCCGCTCGTGCGTAGCACCCACGATAAGCGTCTGCTACGCTAAGTGCGTACCCTTACGGTACTCCGTGCGCCAATTGCGTACTTAGTCCATAATGAGTATATAGCTTATGTTCAAAGGTAAAAATTTACTTTATCAATTGGGGGCATCGTCCGGGCCTCCTGATATCCGCAGCCAAGCGGAACCAGGCAGACTTTTATCCATCAGCAAAGGGCGGGAAGGTAGTATCCCCTGTATCCGTGTTTATGGTTGGGGATACGGTAGTGCTGATCAGATAAGCGTCTGCTCCGCTTGGTTTGTAGGGATGCTGGTGGGATCCGGAACCGAAAGGTAAGAACGTTAAGCTATTGTCTTTTAAAACTGTTTTAATTTCTGTTTGGCGCACATTGCGCACGCAACACACGCAACACACGCAACGCATCTGTATTTTCATTTGTGTACTTTCACATATCTACCTTTCCTGTTTGCCATTTGCATTGATAACGTGCTGATAAAATTTGTTGCTTTTTTAGTTAAAAGTAAAGAGTAATACTTAAGGGAGTAATTGTAAAGCACGCACACAGCCTGGCCTAGTTGTAAAGGTTGATACAGATGAAACTGTGTGGTGTTTTGTAAACGATTATAGTTAAAATAAGAATTTACTTACCGATAATTCTATTTCTCGTAGTCCGTAGTGGATGCTGGGGACTCCGTCAGGACCATGGGGCTTTGCGGCTCCGCAGGAGACAGGGCACAATAATAAAAGCTTTAGGATCAGGTGGTGTGCACTGGCTCCTCCCCCTATGACCCTCCTCCAAGCCTCAGTTAGGATACTGTGCCCGGACGAGCGTGCATAATAAGGAAGGATATTGAATCCCGGGTAAGACTCATACCAGCCACACCAATCACACCGTACAACCTGTGATCTGAACCCAGTTAACAGTATGATAACAACGAAGGAGCCTCTGAAAAGATGGCTCACAACAAGAATAACCCGATTTTTGTAACAATAACTATGTACAAGTATTGCAGACAATCCGCACTTGGGATGGGCGCCCAGCATCCACTACGGACTACGAGAAATAGAATTATCGGTAAGTAAATTCTTATTTTCTCTAACGTCCTAAGTGGATGCTGGGGACTCCGTCAGGACCATGGGGATTATACCAAAGCTCCCAAACGGGCGGGAGAGTGCGGATGACTCTGCAGCACCGAATGAGAGAACTCCAGGTCCTCCTCAGTCAGGGTGTGCCCCTGACCAAGTAGCAGCTCGGCAAAGTTGTAAAGCCGAGACCCCTCGGGCAGCCGCCCAAGATGAGCCCACTTCCTTGTGGAATGGGCTTTTACTGATTTTGGCTGTGGCAAGCCTGCCACAGAATGTGCAAGCTGAATTGTACTACAAATCCAGCGAGCAATCGTCTGCTTAGAAGCAGGAACACCCATCTTGTTGGGTGCATACAGGCTAAACAGCGAGTCAGATTTTCTGACTCCAGTCGTCCTGGAAACATATATTTTCAGGGCCCTGACAACGTCAAGTAACTTGGAGTCCTCCAAGTCCCTAGTAGCCGCAGGTACCACAATAGGTTGGTTCATGTGAAAAACAGAAAACACCTTAAGGAGAAATTGAGGACGAGTCCTCAATTCTGCCCTGTCAGAATGAAAAATTAAGTAAGGGCTTTTATATGATAAAGCCGCCCATTCTGACACACGCCTGGCTGAAGCCAGGGCTAATAGAATCTTCACCTTCCATGTGAAATATTTTAATTCCACAATGGTGAGTGGATCAAACCAATGTGACTTTAGGAAACTCAAAACAACATTGAGATCCCAAGGTACCACTGGGGGCACAAAAGGAAGCTGTATATGCAGTACCCCTTTTACAAATGTCTGAACTTCAGGCACTGAAGCCAGTTCTTTCTGGAAGAAATTCGACAGGGTCGAAATTTGAACCTTAATGGACCCTAATTTTAGGCCCATAGACAGTCCTGTTTTCAGGAAATGTAGGAACGACCCAGTTGGAATTCCTCTGTAGGGACCTTCTTGGCCTCACACCACGTAACATATTTTCGCCAAATGCGGTGAAAATGTTTTGCGGTTACATCCTTCCTGGCTTCGACCAGGGTAGGGATGACTTCATCTGGAATGCCCTTTCAGGATCCGGCGTTCAACTGCCATGCCGTCAAACGCAGCCGCGGTAAGTCTTGGAATAGACACGGTCCCTGCTGAAGCAGGTCCCGTCTTAGAGGTAGAGGCCACGGATCCTCCGTGAGCATCTCTTGAAGTTCCGGGTACCAAGTTCTTCTTGGCCATTCCGGAGCCACTAGTATCGTTCTTACTCCCTTTTGCCGTATAATTCTCAGTACTTTTGGTATGAGATGCATAGGAGGGAACACATACCCTGACTGGTACACCCACAGTGTTAACAGAGCGTCCACCGCTATTGCCTGAGGGTCCCTTGACCTGGCGCAATATTTGTCTAGTTTTTTGTTCAGGCGGGACGCCATCATGTCCACCTTTGGTTTTTCCCAACGGTTTACAATCATGTGGAAGACTTCCCGCTGAAGTCCCCACTCTCCCGGGTGGAGGTTATGCCTGCTGAGGAAGTCTGCTTCCCAGTTTTCCACTCCCGGAATTAACACTGCTGAGAGTGTTATCACATGATTTTTCGCCCAGCGAAGAATCCTTGCAGTTTCTGCCATTTCCCTCCTGCTTCATGTGCCGCCCTGTCTGTTTACGTGGGCGACTGCCGTGATGTTGTCCCACTGGATCAATACCGGCTGACCTTGAAGCAGAGGTCTTGCTAAGCTTAGAGCCTTGTAAATTGCCCTTAGCTCCAGTATATTTATGTGGAGAGAAGTCTCCAGACTTGATCACACTCCCTGGAAATTTTTTCCTTGTGTGACTGCTCCCCAGCCACTCAGGCTGGCATCCGTGGTCACCAGGACCCAGTCCAGAATGTCGAATCTGCGGCCCTTTCATAGATGAGCACTCTGCAGCCACTGCAGAAGAAAACACCCTTGTCCTTGGAGACAGGGTTATCCGCTGATGCATCTGAAGATGCGATCCGGACCATTTTCCCAGCAGACTCCACTGAAAGGTTCTTGCGTGAAATCTACCGAATGGGATCGCTTTGTAAGAAACCACCATTTTTCACAGGACCCTTGTGCAATGATGCACTGATACTTTTCCTGGTTTTAGGAGGTTCCTGACTAGCTCGGATAACTCCCTGGCCTTCTTCTCCGGGAGAAAACATCCTTTTCTGGACTGTGTCCAGAATCATTCCTAGGAACATTAGACGTGTCGTCGGAAAAAGCTGCGATTTTGGAATATTTAGAATCCACTCGTGCTGTCGTAGAACTACTTGAGATAGTGCTACTCCGACCACCAACTGTTCTCTGGACCTTGCCCTTATCAGGAAAGCGTCCATATTTCTTTTAGGAAGAATCATCATTTCGGCCATTACCATGGTAAAGACCCGGGGTGCCGTGGACAATCCAAACGGCAGCGTCTGAACTGATAGTGACAGTTCTGTACCACGAACCTGAGATACCCTTGGTGAGAAGGGCAAAATTTGGACATGTAGGTAAGCGTCCCTGATATCCAGTGACACCATATCGTCCTGGTTCGCTATCACTGCTCTGAGTGACTCCATCTTGATTTGAACCCTTGTATGTAATTGTTCAAATCTTTTAGATCTCACCGAGCCGTTTGGCTTCAGTACCACAATATAGTGTGGAATAATACCCCTTCCCTTGTTGTAGGAGGGGTACTTTGATTATCACCTGTTGGGAATACAGCCTGTGAATTTTTTCCCAATACTGCCTCCCTGTCGGAGGGAGACGTTGGTAAAGCAGACTTCAGGAACTTGTGAGGGGAAGACGTCTCGAATTTCCAATGTACACCTGGGATACTACGTGTAGGATCCAGGAGTCCACTTGCGAGTGAGCCCACTGCTTGCTGAAATTCTTGAGATGACCCCCCACCGCACCTGAGTCCGCTTGTATGGCCCCAGCGTCATGCTGCGGACTTGGCAGAAGCTGTGGAGGACTTCTGTTCCTGGGAATGGGCTGCCTGCTGCAGTCTTCTTCCCTTTCCTCTAACCCTGGGCAGATATGACTGGCCTTTTGCCCCCTGCCTTTATGGGTACGAAAGGACTGAGACCGAAAAGACTGTGTCCTTTTCTGCTGAGATGTGACTTGGGGTAACAAAAGTGGATTTTCCAGCTGTTGCCATGGCCACCAGGTCCGATGGACCGCCCCTTTATACGGCAATACTTCCATGTGCCGTCTGGAATCTGCATCACCTGACCACTGTCATGTCTATAAACATCGTCTGGCAGATATGGACATCACATCTACTCTTGATGCCAGAATGCAAATATCCCTCTGCGCATCTCGCATATATAGAAATGCATCCTTAAAATGCTCTATAGTCAATAAAATATTGTTCCTGTCAAGGGTATCAATATTTTCAGTCAGGAAATCCGACCAAGCCCCCCCAGCGCTGCACATCCAGGCTGAGGCGATTGCTGGTCGTAGTATAACACCAGTATGTGTGTATATACTTTTTAGGATATTTTTCAGCTTCCTATCAGCTGGCTCTTTGAGGGCGGCCGTATCTGGAGACGGTAACGCCACTTGTTTTTATAAGCGTGTGAGCGCCTTATCCACCCTAAGGTGTGTTTCCCAACTCGCCCTCACTTCTGGCGGGAAAGGGTAAACCTCCAATAATTTTCTATCGGAGGAAACCCACGTATCATCACACACTTTAATTTATCTGATTCAGGAAAAACTACAAGTAGATTATTCCCACCCTACATAATACCCTTATTTGTGGTACTTGTAGTATCAGAAATATGTAACACCTCCTTCATTGCCCTTAACATGTAACGTGTGGCCCTAAAGGAAAATACGTTTGTTTCTTCACCGTCGACACTGAAGTCAGTGTCCGTGTCTGTGTCTGTGTCGACCAACTGAGGTAAATGGGCGTTTTTACAAGCCCCTGACGGTGTCTGAGACGCCTGGACAGGTACTAATTTGTTTGCCGGCCGTCTCATGTCGTCAACCGACCTTGCATCGTGTTGACATTATCACGTAATTCCTAAATAAGCCATCCATTCCGGTGTCGACTCCCTAGAGAGTGACATCACCAATACAGGCAATTTGCTCCGCCACCTCACCAACATCGTCCTCCTACATGTCGACACACACGTACCGACACACAGCACACACACAGGGAATGCTCTGATAGAGGACAGGACCCCACTAGCCCTTTGGGGAGACAGAGGGAGAGTTTGCCAGCACACACCAAAAAGGCTATAATTATACAGGGACAACCCCTTATACAAGTGTTTTCCCTTATAGCATTTTCACATATGTAATCATATCGCCAAATAAGTGCCCCCCCTCTCTGTTTTAACCCTGTTTCTGTAGTGCAGTGCAGGGGAGAGCCTGGGAGCCTTCCTCACAGCAGAGCTGAGCAGGAAAATGGCGCCGTGTGCTGAGGAGAATAGGCCCGCCCCCTAAAACGGCGGGCTCTTCTCCCGGAGTTTGTGGGATCTGGCAGGGGTTAAATACATCCATATAGCCTCAAGGGCTATATGTGATGTATTTTAGCCATAAAAAAGGTATAATACATTGCTGCCCAGGGCGCCCCCCCCAGCGCCCTGCACCCTCAGTGACCGCTGGTATGAAGTGTGCTGACAACAATGGCGCACAGCTGCAGTGCTGTGCGCTACCTTATGAAGACTGAAAGTCTTCTGCCGCCTGTTTCTGGACCTCTGGACCTCTTCAACTTCGGCATCTGCAAGGGGGGTCGGCGGCACGGCTCCGGGACGAACCCCAGGGTGAGACCTGTGTTCCGACTCCCTCTGGAGCTAATGGTGTCCAGTAGCCTAAGAAGCAAATCCATCCTGCACGCAGGTGAGTTTACTTCTCTCCCCTAAGTCCCTCGTAGCAGTGAGCCTGTTGCCAGCAGGACTCACTGAAAATAAAAAACCTAACTTAAACTTTTATTCTAAGCAGCTCAGGATAGCCACCTAGATTGCACCCTTCTCGGCCGGGCACAAAAATCTAACTGAGGCTTGGAGGAGGGTCATAGGGGGAGGAGCCAGTGCACACCACCTGATCCTAAAGCTTTTATTATTGTGCCCTGTCTCCTGCGGAGCCGCAAAACCCCATGGTCCTGACGGAGTCCCCAGCATCCACTTAGGACGTTAGAGAAATATCGTTTACATTTATAGAAGCGTGTTATTTGTGTTACTGCGGACGTATCTGGCCTGTGTACACGTGTCTCTGACCGAGTGCGAGACAGCGTACGCAACGCAAAGGCCTACACACGTGGCGTAATTACGCAACGTGCGTACAGATACGCCCACTAGATACAAATCACACGATAGCATTATTTTAGTAAGGCGATACGGAAGCCACGAGATATTAGCACAAATTTGTTCAGTATCCAAAATTTAGTTTAAAGGAAAAAGGTCCTTCTCTCGTTGCATTACCTCTGGGATTAGCCTGTGTTACCTGAATGAAAGAAATTTTCTGTACAGAAAAATCAAAGTATATATGAAGTGAAAGAGGGTGCGTATGCAAGTAAAGTTTTTTGGGGTGAACCTTGAGAAAAATCGAGATCTCGTAGAAGGATACCCGTGAAGTGAACACGTGGTGGCGTGGGAGAAGGCCATCTCACGTTAAAAGTCCATAAGGTAAGAGGAGCAATTAGTGTTACAGCAGACCAGGAGGTCCGCGATAGTCAGAAATCCGTTAAAAGTACATATATGAAGTTCTGAAAACCCTGATTTAAGAAAGGTCAGAGGTAGTGTGCGCAACCCAGGGGAGTTGGCGCAATACCCATATAGGCCCGTTTTGAGAATACGCTCCGGCTGAAGGTTTCGCAGCCTAAACAACCGATTCCGCTGGTTGTTCTGCGGATAAGTAATAGTTACTTTTACGCATTGCGACTGTACCGCATGTAATTGTGTGCATCAGTTTGTTACCTTGATACCCATTACGCAATTTGCGTACGCTTTGCGGGATCATAAACGCTATTTGTACATTCTAACGTGATTTGTGTAGGTTTTTTTTATTTTAAGGGAGGTTCGCTGATCACTCAGGAATTCTCCAGCAGCTGATACTTACTGGGGAGGGTAGCATACTCCCACACGCCCCAGTAAATAGAGGTTCAGGTTGCAGGGGCCCTGGGTTGAGTACGCCAGCGCTAAGGCAGTGTGTGGGCGTATTGGTCAACGTGGGCTAGAGTGAGTGAAGGCACTCGTTGAACTTTCACCGTCGCCTTACCTCTGGGAACTTGGTTTTTGTAGGAATTCGCTGAGAAAGCAATACCTGCAAATAATGGGGGCCAGTTGCTCAAGTAAGGGGCGATCAACCAAGGTTCAGGTTGATTCAGTACCGCGACCAGTTGGGTCGGCCAGGTATGTAATGTGTGAGAAATATGGATCACACGCAGAGGTTTTATGCAATGAGTGGGAACGTATGACTGTGAACGATGGGGAGAAGTTCCCCAGGGTAGGCAGTTTTAATCCTGAGGTTTTGCAAAATTTAAGGAGAAGGATATGTCTAATAAAGTCCGGCAAGCAAAGAATTAGACATTATGATTATTTACAGTTATGGCAACAGGAAGGTGAGATACAAAGAGGATTAGCTCAAGCAGCTGGTTCCAATCCTATCAGGAAACTGATAGCTACCGCACCACCACCACCATACATAACAGGAGAGAAAATGGCTGCAGAGAATGGCACACTGGTATATGATAAAAATGCACTTAATAAATGTATTAGTGACAAGAATAAAGTAGATAAGTGTATTGATGCTAATACTAACCCGTGCAAGTTGTATCCCGTCTTAAACTTCACCCAGGATTGCGAGCAGGAAGCTGAGCCTACCACAATATCGGCACTCTCTCTAGCAGCCACCATAGCAGAGACTACAGTGGGCACGGCCCAACCAGTAAGAGGAGTAGCAAAGGCCCCCAGTGGAGGGACAGGTGAGGTCGTGTCGGCAGGTAAGTACGGCACTGTACACTACGCAGAAACAATTACACCACATATTGTAGAATCAACCCAGAGTGATGTTATTGAACTTAATCCTGTCAGGGTGTCACAACTGAGGGCCTGAGCTGACGGGAGGCAGCCTCAGTTGTAGGGGCTGAGATGTACCGGAACCTGGGAGGTTGTATCAGACCCCTGGACATGTAAGTAACATGAATAATAACTGCCCGAAGGCGTGACCACGACAACTTGGATAAAAGTCAATGATGTTTATTATGACAACTCCGCAACACAGCAGCAGTAAAAGAAAACGTAAAAGTCAGCAAATAATAAATACAGTTCCTGGGTACTACAGGATGGCAGGAGCCACAGGGCACTGGTAGTGTGAGATAGTTCTTATGATCTTCTAGATGGAAAGTCCTTACCAGGCCCGACTGTAGCAATGGAGATAACCCAGGATTGTGCCAGCTGGTGTTCCAGGAAAAGCTGGGTTGCTGAAGGTAAAACAGCTGCTGTGGATACTGGCTGGAACCAGACTGTTGTTAGCACGGAGTGGATACTGGCTGGAACCAGTTAAATAATAAATGAACTTGGGAGCGATGAAATATGAACTGAAATGTAGAACTTGAGAGCGGAGAAATAATAATACCGGTGGAGAGTGGTAAAGTGTAGAAAGGACACCGGCCCTTTAAGGGAAGCTGTACTCTGCTGGAAGCTGAGCTGGAAGCAGGTAATGTTGTAGCTGGAAACAGATGAATCCACAATGGATTGGAGAGTCAGGCTACACCGCAGGTGGAATGCTGGTGCGGGTCTCTATGGTGGAAGTCTTGAGACAGGAGCTGGAACCTGGAAGACAATCACAGGAGAGAGACAAACAGGAACTAGGTTTGACAACCAAAGCACTGACGCCTTCCTTGCTCAGGCACAGTGTATTTATACCTGCAGCAAGGAAGGGATTGGCTAGGCAATTATGCAGATTATCAATACTGAGAACAGATTGGTGGAAATGATCAGCTGACAGAATCCAAGATGGCTGCGCCCATGCAGACACTTGGAGGGAAGTTTGGTTTGTAATCCATGTGGTAATGAAAACAGTAATGGCGGCGCCGGCCACCGGAGACAGGAGGCGCCAGGCTGACAGATGCACATCCAACCACGCGGACACAGCGGAGGCCGCGGCTGACGTAATCGCCACTCAGACACTCTGCATGCAGAAGTTCAGGGACGGCGGCGGAGGCCGCGGGAGACGCCATGCCAGGTGTAATATGGCGTTTACTGTGACAGCGTCCCAGAGTGACAGGAGAGGATACAGGAATGTACACATCAGGATAACAGATGGGATCCGGACCTGGAGCGCTGAGCCAGCCTTAGGAGGCATCTGATGGGTAAGAAATGGCGTCCAGATACCCGGATCGTGACAGCACCCCCCCCTTTAGGAGTGGCCCCAGGACACTTCTTTGGCTTTTGAGGAAACTTGGAATGGAATCTCCGGACCAAGGCAGGAGCATGGACATCAGAAGCATTGGTCCATGAACGTTCCTCAGGACCATAACCCTTCCAGTCAATAAGATATTGTAGTTGACCGTAACGGTGACGTGAGTCCAGGATCTTGGCCACTTCATACTCAACGCCTCGTTGAGTTTGGACTTTCGGAGTTGGAGGAAGTGAGGAATGAAACCGATTCAAGATCAGCGGTTTCAACAGGGAAACATGGAATGTCCTGGGTATTTTTAAGAAGGGAGGCAACTGGAGTCTGTAAGCAACAGGATTGATGACTTGTTCAATCTTGAAAGGACCGATATAGCGAGGTGCAAACTTCATACTGGGAACTCTTAACCTCAAATTCTTCGTGGATAACCATACCCGATCACCCACCTTGAGAGCAGGAACTGCTCGACGCTTCTTATCCGCAAACTTCTTGTACCTGAACGATGCCTTGAGCAGAGCTGATCGTACGCTCTTCCAGATATTGGCAAACTGATGCAAGGTGATATCCACTGCGGGAACAGAAGTTGCTGGAAGCGGTTGGAACTCAGGGACTTTAGGGTGGAATCCAAAGTTAGTGAAGAATGGTGTTGAAGCAGATGAAGAATGATACTGGTTGTTATGACAGAACTCGGCCCAGGGAAGTAATTGAACCCAGTCATCTTGAGAGGAGGACACATAGATGCGGAGGAAGGCCTCCAAGTCCTGATTCACCCTCTCGGTTTGACCATTGGTCTGAGGATGGTAAGCCGTGGAAAACTTTAGCTTGACTTGGAGGACTTGACATAAACTTCGCCAGAATTTGGCTGTGAATTGAACTCCTCGATCTGAGATAATTTCTTCAGGAAGACCGTGGAGTCGGAAGATCTCTTGTATGAATACTTGAGCCAACTTGGAAGCTGACGGAAGACCGGTGAGAGGAATGAAGTGTGCCATCTTGGTGAACCGGTCAACTACCACCCAGATGGTATTGAACTTGTTGCACATGGGTAAGTCTGTAATGAAATCCATCGACAAGTGGGTCCATGGTCGACGGGGAACGGATAGTGGAACCAGTTGCCCCGCAGGCGACTGGCGGGATACTTTATGTTGGGCACACTTTGGGCAAGATGCAATAAACTCCAAGACGTCTTTTTTCAGAGTTGGCCACCAATAGGACCTAGAGATAAACTCCAGGGTTTTTTGGATACCTGTATGTCCGGCAAAACGGGAAGCATGGGCCCAATGCATGAGCTTCTTCCTTAGCATCGGCTTCACAAAACTTTTCCCTGATGGGGGCGTAGAGTCCATCCCTACCGTGGAGAATGCCAACGGATTTATAATAGGATGCTTGTCTGAAGACTCTGACTCATTTTCTTGCTCCCATGAGCGGGAAAGGGCATCGGCCTTGCGATTCTGAGAGCCCGGACAGAACTGGAGTTTAAAGTCGAACCTAGAAAAGAAAAGTGCCCATCTGGCCTGACGAGGGTTGAGACATTGTGCGCCCTTCAGGTATAAAAGGTTCTTGTGGTCTGTAAGTATGGTGATTAAATGAGAAGCTCCCTCCAACAGATACCTCCACTCTTCTAGAGCGAGCTTGATGGCTACCAACTCCTGGTCGCCAATGGCATAGTTGCGCTCAGCTGGGGAGAACTTCCGGGAGAAGAAACTGCAAGGATGTAAATGGCCATCTTTAGCCCTCTGAGATAACACCGCTCCTACTCCAACGGAGGAGGCATCCACCTCTAGGATGAAAGGAGAGTCGATGTCAGGCTGTTTCAGGACAGGCGCAGAGATGAACCTCTGTTTTAAAAGATGAAAAGCTTGCATGGCTTCTTCAGACCACTTGGACGGGTTAGCACCCTTCTTGGTGAAAGCAGTAATAGGCGCCACAATGGTGGAAAAGTCTCGTATAAACTTTTGGTAATAATTGGCGAACCCTAAGAACCTCTGGACCCCTTTGAGGGTTAAGGGTACCGGCCAATTCTGAATTGCTTGTAGTTTCTCAGGATCCATCTCTAGTCCGGAACCGGACACAATGTACCCTAGAAACGGAATGGACTTGACTTCAAAGACGCATTTTTCTAATTTGCAATAGAGATGATTGACACGGAGACGGGACAGAACCTCTTTAACCCCAAAACGATGTTCCTCTAAATCGTTGGCAAAAATGAGGATATCGTCTAGATAGACCACGACATGACGGTATAGAATGTCTCTGAAGATCTCATTGACAAAATGCTGGAAGACAGCTGGAGCATTGCTCAATCCGAAGGGCATGACGAGGTACTCATAATGTCCGTCACGGGTGTTAAAGGCGGTCTTCCACTCGTCACCCTCACGGATCCGGATGAGATTGTATGCACCTCTTAAGTCCAGCTTTGTAAAGATGGTAGCTCCGCTAACTCTGTCAAAGAGCTCAGTAATCAGGGGTAAAGGATAACGGTTCTTGATGGTAATGTCGTTCAAACCTCTGTAGTCGATGCACGGCCGCAGACCACCATCTTTCTTTTTTACAAAAAAGAAGCCTGCGCCGGCTGGGGAAGAAGAAGGTCGAATGAACCCCTTTGCTAGGTTCTCTTTAATGTATTCCTCCATAGAATGCGTCTCAGGCAGAGACAATGGATAAGTTCGGCCTCGAGGTGGAACCTTCCCTGGAACGAGATCAATCGGGCAGTCCCATTCTCTATGAGGAGGAAGGATATCAGCAGAAGCTTTACTGAACACATCCGTGAAATCTTGATATGGAGGAGGTGGAACATCAGACGACCTGGGGGAGGAAGAACAGACAGGCAATACTTTAAACAAACATGTCTCTGCACAGGAGGAACCCCATGCCAGGATTTGCGTAGTCGTCCAATCAATTGTAGGATTGTGAAGACGGAGCCATGGAAGGCCCAGGACCACAGGATGTGTGGCTCTTGGAATCACTAAAAGTGAAATAAGTTCGGAATGAAGAACTCCCACTCTCAGACGAACTGGTAGAGTCCTTAGAGCAATAACAGTATCAAAAATTTTACTGCCATCCACGGCAGTTAAGGAAAAGGAGGAAGGAAGTCTCTCGGTGGGTAGGGACCACCGTTTAACATAGGCTTCAGTAATAAAGTTCCCAGCTGCTCCGGAATCAAGGAGGGCAATGACGTTCCGATAACGTTGAGCAACTTGAAGCGAGACTGGGAGATTACAATCATGAGGAGATGGAGAGGAGATCATTACTCCTAGCCGGCCCTCTCCTGGGCGAGCTAGGGTTTGGAGTTTTCCCGGACGTTCGGGACAGGCATTGATGGTGTGAGACGGAGCTGCACAGTAAAGACAAAGAGACTCAGAGAGACGTCTTCGGCGCTCAGCAGGAGTTAAACGGGAACGGCCAATTTGCATGGGCTCCTCTTTAGATGGTGACAGTTGACGAGGAGGAGGAGCAGAAGATTTTGGAGCAGATGATCTTCCACGCTCAGTTGCTCTCTCTCTGAAACGTAAATCAACTTTCGTGCAGAGTGAGATTAGCTCATCTAACTTAGAAGGTAAGTCTCTGGTAGCTAACTCATCTTTAATAAGCTCAGATAAGCCATGCCAGAATGCAGCATACAGGGCCTCGTCGTTCCATGCCAGTTCGGATGCCAGGATCTGGAACTGTATCAGATATTGTCCTACAGTACGTGACCCCTGGCGTAAACGGAGAATCTCGGATGAAGCTGAGGTTACCCGGCCTGGCTCGTCGAAGATGCGCCTGAATGTTGACACGAATGCAGTGTAAGAAGATAGCAGGGTGTCGGACCTCTCCCATAACGGTGATGCCCAGTCAAGGGCGGAGCCACTGAGAAGAGAGATGATGTAGGCAATTTTTGTACGGTCACTGGGAAAATTGCCAGGTTGTAGCTCAAACTGAATCTCACACTGGTTGAGAAATCCCCTGCAGAATCTTGGAGATCCGTCAAATTTTGCTGGCGTTGGAAGATGAAGACGTGGAGCAGAAATGGGTAAGGTGGGTGGGGTTATAGCTGGAGTCACTGTGGTTGACGCACCAGATGCGCCTGATCCACGGAGAGTTGTCTGAATCCCATCCAGCCGAGTAGAGAGATCCTGGAGACAGCGGATGATGTGGCCCTGTGCAGCCTCCTGATGTTCTAGTCGGGCTGCCAGTTCTTGCATCGTCCTGGCCGCTTGATCCTGGTCTCCGGCTGGATTCATTTGGTCAGTGCTTACTGTCACAACTGAGGGCCTGAGCTGACGGGAGGCAGCCTCAGTTGTAGGGGCTGAGATGTACCGGAACCTGGGAGGTTGTATCAGACCCCTGGACATGTAAGTAACATGAATAATAACTGCCCGAAGGTGTGACCACGACAACTTGGATAAAAGTCAATGATGTTTATTATGACAACTCCGCAACACAGCAGCAGTAAAAGAAAACGTAAAAGTCAGCAAATAATAAATACAGTTCCTGGGTACTACAGGATGGCAGGAGCCACAGGGCACTGGTAGTGTGAGATAGTTCTTATGATCTTCTAGATGGAAAGTCCTTACCAGGCCCGACTGTAGCAATGGAGATAACCCAGGATTGTGCCAGCTGGTGTTCCAGGAAAAGCTGGGTTGCTGAAGGTAAAACAGCTGCTGTGGATACTGGCTGGAACCAGACTGTTGTTAGCACGGAGTGGATACTGGCTGGAACCAGTTAAATAATAAATGAACTTGGGAGCGATGAAATATGAACTGAAATGTAGAACTTGAGAGCGGAGAAATAATAATACCGGTGGAGAGTGGTAAAGTGTAGAAAGGACACTGGCCCTTTAAGGGAAGCTGTACTCTGCTGGAAGCTGAGCTGGAAGCAGGTAATGTTGTAGCTGGAAACAGATGAATCCACAATGGATTGGAGAGTCAGGCTACACCGCAGGTGGAATGCTGGTGCGGGTCTCTATGGTGGAAGTCTTGAGACAGGAGCTGGAACCTGGAAGACAATCACAGGAGAGAGACAAACAGGAACTAGGTTTGACAACCAAAGCACTGACGCCTTCCTTGCTCAGGCACAGTGTATTTATACCTGCAGCAAGGAAGGGATTGGCTAGGCAATTATGCAGATTATCAATACTGAGAACAGATTGGTGGAAATGATCAGCTGACAGAATCCAAGATGGCTGCGCCCATGCAGACACTTGGAGGGAAGTTTGGTTTGTAATCCATGTGGTAATGAAAACAGTAATGGCGGCGCCGGCCACCGGAGACAGGAGGCGCCAGGCTGACAGATGCACATCCAACCACGCGGACACAGCGGAGGCCGCGGCTGACGTAATCGCCACTCAGACACTCTGCATGCAGAAGTTCAGGGACGGCGGCGGAGGCCGCGGGAGACGCCATGCCAGGTGTAATATGGCGTTTACTGTGACAGCGTCCCAGAGTGACAGGAGAGGATACAGGAATGTACACATCAGGATAACAGATGGGATCCGGACCTGGAGCGCTGAGCCAGCCTTAGGAGGCATCTGATGGGTAAGAAATGGCGTCCAGATACCCGGATCGTGACACAGGGTAATTGCGGTCCCAAATGGGAAAACTGACACTTCGGGAGTCACTCCCGTCAGGAACATTGCAATGCATTGTCCCTTTTCCCGGACAGAATTTAGAGCAATTATGTCTGAATTCCCTGATCCTAGGAAAGATCTAGTTGCAAGCCAAAGGTTCGTTAGAGAACTAGGTAACTCCGCAGAACCCAATAACAAAGATTGGCGGACAGTGCTGAGGGCATGTTTGCCCCACAATATCGACTCTGCGAGATTTATCACTGATTGTAGGTTAGATGAAGAGATGCCTCTCACAGATGCATACAATCAGGAAAATGTTAAGCAGATCAATCTGCAGCTAGGAGTATATTTCCCAACTGTTGTCAAGTGGAACAAAATCTTCTCCATAAGACAAAAAGAAGGGGAAACTGCTTCTGAGTATTTCCATCGGGCACTGCAGGAAATGGCTAAGTATACTGGAATAGAAGACATTAAGACAAATGTGCATCATAGGGAAGTAGCAGTTTCTGTGTTAATGGATGGTTTACAGGAAGTGTTAAGGACAAGGGTACAGACCACTCAACCCAACTGGAGAGGTATGTCGGTGGCTGCTTTGAGAGAGACCGCTATTGAACATGATCGGAACATCATGAGACACAGGGAGTCACAGGGCGATAAGCTGATGGCAGTAAGTATGCAAGCCCTTACAACAAAGCCACCTCAGCTTAAGCCCCAGACCCCTGTGGGTAAGTCGAATGTGATAAAATGTTATAACTGCCAGAGGGAAGGGCATTATGCACGGAATTGTATGTTTAGAGACCCACATAAGGTATATAAACCCCCTAGACAACGACATAACGCACGTAATTGTAAGCAGGGATCATATAGGAAAAATTTTAGGCCGCACCTGTAATTTGCAGCCAGTGAAGTTGATTATTAGCCTTGATAGTAAGCCTGAGGTTACAGTCGATGTAATTGGTAGGTCATTCCTTGTAGACACAAGGGCGGCCAGGTAAACTCTGTGATTTATCTTTAAATATTTCCTTTTCATCTCTGACGTTCACCAGCAGAACTACAGCTCAAACGTCACATGTCTACATGGTCTTTCAGAGGTCTACCCAACCCCAGTATATCTTACCAGCATCGTTGTGTCTGGCCAAACACAAAGGGTGGAGAGTGGAAATACTGGTGGGGGAGACTGTGCAGAGATACCGATGGACATGTTGGTGTGACAGCCTGATGGTGAACGGAAATCTGACAATGTTTCTTTTCTATTGTTCTCTCTCTTTGTTCTTTCATGTTTTACGGATGGTATGTCACACAACAGTTAGACAAATGGTAATGCAAGATTTAGGCTCCTTACAGAAAGATCGCTGAGTCGGAAAGAATATCGTATCACTGGAGTGTTCGTTTTGGGAAGACTGAGAGACAGCACTATTGAGACAACATCTGAGCAAGAAGAACAACAAGACTATAGGACAATTATCGTAACATTTTTCTTTCCCTTCAATTATTTTCGATACCCCCATTACAACTTTCTCTTTCTCCTCCTGTAAGATGGACTCGCCCCAAGAGACTGCAGTTCGTGTTTTCCTGTTGACCCTGTTGTTGACCAGAGCAGTCTGTTTCGGTGAGAGTACCAGTGAGGTCGAGAAAGGATCTGGAATGGGTTCTGATAATCAGGATGGATTCGTAGAATTCCAAGAGCAAAACAATCACAGAGTAAAGGCGAGTATCAGAAAACGATCTGGTAGCCATGACATTAATAGACATTGTGAAGGATTGTTAGCTGAAGAGAACTGTATATGTAGAAATTGTGATAACATAGTTGAGGACGGGTGCATCCCGAGATGTCAGTCCAGCATTAATATCAATATGGACCGTCATCCATTGAGTGACTATTACTCATTAGTGGGTAAGGTTTTAAACCAAACGGAATGCTGGGTGTGCTCACAAGTACCTCAAAGTCATAGAAAGTCAGGACTAGTGCCATACTCGTTAACGATAGATGAGGTACTTGAATTAAGGGGTGGGAGACCGGTGGACAAGAAATGTAATATTTCTTTCCCTCCTAGTTTGAAGCTCCACCAATACCATGTAGATAGGTCCCTAATATTTTTTAACATTTCCAATCCCCGAAAGCCGGGAAATTGGGAAGTGACATGGAACAACCGAACCATGACATTCTCACACAGAGCCGATAGAATGCCCATCGACTCAGAGCTTATACGCCAAATAGCCAACAGTGGAAGATATTTCCAATATAGGTACACTCTAGGAAATAGGCCCATGCGAGTTGGAGAAGTATCACCAGGATACTGTGCGCATATCATACAACCTGATACGTGTACTAGACAGATGAGAGAGTTAGGGATAGGAGTTTTCACCTGGAAGGTTTGTAATATGGTGATGTCATATTCTGTCCCATATGTCCTCCCCGATTATGCATATTTCATATGTGGGAGGAAGGCGTATAAGTGGCTTGCCCCAAACTCAGAGGGATTGTGTTACATTGGAAGAGTGTTACCGGAAGTAATGACCATTACCCATGAAAAGATGAAAGATGTTCACCGCAATGCTCAAGCTCCTTACACTCACACCCATTACGAACACATTGTAAAAAGACACCTTATAGATAGGACAGAGCATGCAGCCTCTGATTTGATTCACGAATCCACCGGGATTCAACTCCTGCTCGCGCTAGATATCACCCGTACCGCCAGAGGAGTTATACATTTTAGGTATATTACCGCGCTAGCGAACCTGATAGACAATATCACCGAGATGTATGATGACACCTTCAGGTATACAGGGAGAGAATTGAAAGCTTACAAAACGGAACTGATCCAGCACAGGATGGTTCTCAATTACCTCACAGCAGTGACAGGAGGGTATTGTGTCACCCTAGCAACTCAGTATGGAGTGAAGTGTTGTACGTATATCACAAACAGCACTGAGGACCCAACAGAGGTCATAGATCAAAAGATGGACGATATCTTGCAATTGAAGTGGGAGTTCCGAAGGAGACACAACCTTACCCTTGCTTCTGTGGGTAATGAACTAACCGGCTGGGTATCATGGTTGAACCCACGTAATTGGTTCTCAGATGTGTTCGGATTGTAATGAATTGCAAGCGTAGAACCAAATTGATGAGTTTGAGGAGCGAGGGCATTGTAACAACAACTAGTTCAATTTATGACCCGTCAATCGAGACAATGTTGTGATAAAATGTGATTCCACGGTCTGTTTCTTTCACCCGTTTCTCCTTTGGTTTTCTCCAAGGTACAAAGACATCCACCTGGAAGAAGAATTTGATGACCCTTTATACATACCACTGATGAACTGTGTCACAGACACCTAATGAGCTTTTAGAGACTGTAAATTTTTATGGACACTTGAAGAGCTTTGCTTGCCACTTACAGCAAAGATACAGTAAACAGACAAGACATCAGACAAGACGTCAACAAGACACCCAAAGACGACCACATACATAACCATACGACTGCATTTATAACGCATGTTTCTTATCTTCATCTCTACTATCTTCAGGTAGTGACACACATAGTCGACAGGTAATATAGGCACATATATTAGCACTCACATATTTTCCCCCTTCATGTATCATCAACTAATGTGCACCCCCATTTGTTGGAACTAAAAGCCGAAAAGAGCTTGGTAGAGTTTGTTAGCCCACTTATAGACCCTTAATACGGGATGAGAAGGATTCAATGTATACTTAGCAATACCTCGAAGCTTATTCTAGAACACGTACGGCACGATGATACATGACCCCTCAGACATGGATTTCATACACACATGCTTTTACTATCCCACTAGGTCATACATTTCCCACCTCCTCCTCTCCTCCCTACTCCCAATCATAATGAGGTATTTCATGGTAATATATATTTTTCTGCTTGAATTGTTTAGAAAGTGGCAGTTATTGTTGACTGCCAAAGGGTGGACTGTCAAAGTCGAAAAATATCCTGATTCATATGCCTTGTACTAACCCCTCATGCACATGCCCGCTGCACATGCATGAGCTCTGCCGTGCGTGCACATATCCGCAAATTGCGTAAGATCGCTCCGGCGATCACGCACGGTGTATGCGCATTTACGGTAGAGTTTGTGAGCGTCTAGCGGGCGACTCGATCATAACATATTTTACCCACATAGCGTGTTTTATAGTGAATATTCCCCTTAACAATGTTAGAAAGTATGTTAGTGTAAACGGTTCTTGGACAGAGAAATTCCTCTTTGCATGATAGGAAGGGTCAGATAAAGGTAGAACGGTGGTGTCTAGTATCCAGCTGTAGAGTATTTTAATAGTAACATTTCAGTGTTGGTTAGGAAGAGATTGTTCGCTCCTGCGTATAGTTATGTTTAAAAGTAGTTTAGAGACATTTACTGTATTTGCTGTTCATTACCCATGCGGCGGGAATCCTAAGGATACCTCCCACCTGAGCAGTTGGAGAAAGGCACAGCCCACCTGTTCGAACCCACCTATGACCTTTTGTTATAATGCAGAGACACATTCCTGTGTCCAATGAACTATAAGATTATAGGGACCATTGTATTGTTACTGTATGTTGTGTATATAAAGGCCACCATTGCTGGACCAGCACTCACTCTCTCTGCAAAGGTTTTCACACTGAAGGCTGAGGGCTGGTCCAGGACGCGCTTGCGAATCATTCCCACGTGTGTAAGTTTCTCTGTAGCCATTTTGTTATTCTTTATGTACGCCATTCGTTCTCATTTTGTTATCCTTTAAGTGTTTGACATTTTTATTCTCTTTGTGTTTGTTCTGTTTGCGATCGTTCGCTATTGTTCACATTTATTTCTTGTTATTCTGTTTAGATATTTATGTTAGGTCTGTAGTGTATAAGCTGTAACTGTTTTTCCCCTTTTTATACTAAAGTATCTTCTACGAAGGTGTTGGAACCTTACCAGGTCTTGTGTGTTTCACCAGTTATTGTATAGGGTTTCTGAGCGTCTCAATCGCTCAAACAGCTTTCATATTATCAAGGTCAATAAGTGTTACATTGTGGTAATATTACAGTACTAAGGTTTACAGTATAAGCATACCCTTACAGTGTGTTGTTAACAAGGTTTACTGTGTGTCATTCAGTGAGCGTACGTGCCGCTCGTGCGTCGCACCCACGATAAGCGTCTGCTACGCTAAGTGCGTACCCTTACGGTACTCCGTACGCCAATTGCGTACTTACTCCATAATAAGTATATAGATTATGTTCAAAGGTAAAAATTTACTTTATCAACAGATAGGGGACCTCTTAGAGCTTCTTTAGTTTTATTTATTTCTAATAGTAATCTAGACACAGGGAGTCTGCTGGCAACATCCTCCCTGCTTCGTGGGACTTAGGGGGGGAGTAGTGTCCAACCCTGAGAGGTTAATGGCCACTATCTCCGTTGACAGGACACTGAGCTCCTGAGGGTGATGATCGTTAGCCGCCCCAGGCGACCACTCACTCCTGCAGCATGCTGCCCCCCCATAACAGAGCCAGAAGATTCTGGTGGTGAGTGTGTCAGCGGCGACCCGACAGGCGGGGAGCCGATGTGAATGGTGGCAACAGGGTGGGAGCGCAGTACTGATACTGTGCTCCGGAAGGCTCAGCGGTACAGCAGGTGCGGCGCTATGAGGGGCGCCCTGGTCCTGTGCAAATACCCTTACACTGATCTCTCAGGCTATCAAGGACTCCGGTAAACACTGCTAGCATAATACCTCAGGCCAGTATAAAATTTCAAATAGTGCGGGAAAACGCGCCATGTTTGTGGGCAGAGCTTCTTAGAGCGCAACCAGCAGCTCACCAGCGCCATTTTCTCCCTGCAGATCCACTTCCAGCGACGCTCACAGGGAGTGCTGTCCAGAGCCGGCCATAGGCATAGGCAAACTAGGCAATTGCCTAGGGCATTTGATATGCCTAGGGGCATCAGCAGCTTCTGCTGATTAAAATGATATGTGGCATGTCTATATTCTGTGTGTACCATTTCATATGCAGATACAGCCAGAGTCTCACACTGTATATAGGCATGCTGCATATCATTTTAATCAGTAGAAGCTGCTTGTGCATCCTAGCCACATATCAATGCAAATAAGATGCATTTTCATTAGAAAAATGTGCCAGATGTTAGCATTGAGGCAAGATTTATGTGGACACATCTGTATCCAAGCAGAGGCAGAGGTTACAGTGTTAGTGGCAGTGTGATGGCTGTGTGCAGGTGGGTTGGTTGTACAGTTGTGCTCGGAATATGTGTAAGGAGCATTATGTGTGTCATGTAAAAATCCATTAATAATGTGCAACATATGTGTAAGGGGCATTATGCGTGTCATTATGTGTATAAGGGCATTGATAATGTGCGGCATATGTGTAAACGGTTACTACTGTATGTGTGTCATTATGTGTATAGGGGCACTAATAATGTGCAGCAAATGTGTAGGGGGCACTATGTGTATAAGGGCATTAATAAAGGTTGTCATAATGTGTAAGGCGCATTATGTTTATAAGGACATTAATAATGTGTCCCATATGTGTAAGGGGCATTACTGTGTGGAATTACGTGTATAAATGCATTACTAATGTGTGGCATTATGTGCATAAGGTGCTCTACTATGTGGCGTTGCGTATAGAAAGGGCACTACTGTGTCGTCTAATGTGAATAAAGAGCAATAGGGTGTGGTGTAATGTGAATAAGGAGCAATTCACTGTGATGTAATGTGAATAAGGGGCTCTACTGTGAGGAGTAATGTTTATAAGGTAAAGTGATACTACTGTGGGATGTAATATGAATTATGGACACTATCACATGATCAAAAGTGAATGAAGTTGCAGTACTGTGTGGCGTATTTGGAATTGGGGTTACTATTGTGTGGCCATGCCCCTTGCCAGCAAAAACACACCCCTTTTTGGGCTGTGCGTCAAATGTGCAAACTGTTCCTATTTCAAATATAGGGGGTACAAACACCTAAATAAGGACTGCTATGGGTGAGGGGTGATGGTGCTGGGAAAGAGGTGCAAGGTCAGAGGCGGAACCAGCGGTGGTGCTAGGGGGCACCAGCCAAAATCTTGCCTAGGACATCATATTGGTTAGGACCGGCTCTGGTGCTGTCCCTCCACACGACTCCAGCTATACTGTGTGGTACCAGGGGGTTGTAGAAGGGGGAGGAGGCTGTAATTTTTCTGTGTAGTCTATTAAGGGTACACAGTCAGCGCCAGGCAGTACTTATATAACTATCTCTGGGGCGCTGTGTGTGCTGGCTCCAAACTCTGTGTCTCTCTGAAGGTACTTGGGGAAAACTGTGTCTGACATTTTCCTGTGTGTGTGTGTGTGTGTGTGTGTGTGTGTATGTATGCAAATTCTCACATAACCACGTCCAGGGACTCTGTGTCTTATGCTGCAGAGGAGGTATCTTCTCCAGAGGAATCCATTCCATGTAAAAAAAGGAAAAATTATGGCCACAGGTGCTTCCAGGCGCCTACACCAAATAAGTCATGTATAAACGTATTTAAAAGGTGCTCCAATTATACTGAGTCAATAAAATAAAACCTCACCTCTACTCTTGGTCTCTCCCAGTGGACCTCCTCCCCCTTCCATGTGAGTGGAAGCTCACTGGATCTGGTTTTCACTCACCGCTGTGATCTTTCTGATTTCTCTAACTCCCTGTTCCCTCTCTCTGACCATCACCTGCTCACTTTTAACCTATCTCTATCTGCTTCTCCATCTTTACCACCTAAGACTACCAACACTAAGCGTAACATTGAGGCTATTGAGACCACTTTCCTATCTTCCCTGTTTGACTCGCAGCTCTTTCTTTCCTGCCCTAAGCAAGCTACTTCCCTTTACAATGCATCCCTTACCTCTGCTCTTGACTCTGTCACACCACCAACCACTATTCACCCTTGCAGATCGACACCTCAACCCTGGCACACCAAATGCACCAGATATCTGCAAAAATGCTCACGTACCGCTGAACGTCAGTGGAGGAAATCACGTAATAAGGCCGACTTCCTCCACTACAAATTTATGCGCTCATCCTACTTTGCTGCACTTACCGTCTCAAAACAGTCTTACTTCAAAAACCTCATCCCCTCCCAATCCTCAAACCCAAGGTGCCTCTTTGCCACTGTCAACTCGCTCCTCTGCCCACCCCCGCCTCAACTCCCCTCTTCGCTTTCCGCTCTTGACTTTGCCACCTACTTCATATCCAAAATTGACTCCATTCGTCAGGACATAACATCCCACCAGAACCTGAGCAACCTCCCTCCTCCATTTCTCAACCCCCCTCTCCTTCCCTCCTACCAAATCTGACATCTTTTTTCCCTGTATCTGGAGAGGAAGTCATGGTCCTCATCCGGTCCTCACCCCCCTCCACCTCTCCACTTGACCCTATTCCCTCCCGCCTTCTCCGCTTCCTCTCTTCTTCTGCCTGTTCCCATCTTGCTCATCTACTCAATCTCTCACTCTCATCAGGCACTGTCCCTTCTGCCTTCAAGCATCCACTTGTCTCCCATATTCTTAAAAAACCTACCCTTGATCAAACTAATCTCTCCAACTACCGACTCATCTCCCTTCTCCCTTTTGCCTCCAAACTCCTTGAGCGTATTGTCTACAACCACCTCACTGTCTTTCTTTCTTCCCACTGTGAATGCCAAATTGTTTCCTCACAAATATTGAAAATGCCCGCTCTAATATATATTGTAAACGCCTGCACATCTTATTACCATGTGCAATGAATGTGCACTATACATAGCAAAACACTGCATCCCATAAGAGAAAACAATACACCCACACATTTTCTGAGTTCCAAAGCTCATTGATGTATATATTTGTTATTAAAAGGATATGGATTCAATATATATTACAATGTACAGTGTACCTATAGTTACATGGTTACACTCACACAGTAAGCAGTTAAAACATACAGTTACATACAATTACATACGGTTACAGGCCAGCGATACAATTACCATTCCCTCCAATGCATCTTATGTCTCTCTCTCTCTCTGTAAATAAATACAGGAACTGAACTGGCAGCAAGTCCATCATCCTCTGAGACCAAAAAGCAACTGAGCTCCTGTGTGATCAATGTGTTATCTAGTTTCTGGGGGAGGGGTTCACGATGAGTCACCAGTCCCTTTGTATATGGTAATCAGGTTCAGCCTTGAAGACATCCAAAGGGCTGGCATTAGTTTCCTGTCCACTGTCCTAATAAGAGTGATTTTAGCTTTTATACATTTAATCATAATTATCCGCTGCAATGTCCCACAACTTCACAACAAGAATCAAATGAATCTACACATCAATCTGGTTGCTTCAATAGTAAACATGACCGGTCTATCTTGTTTCGTTCAAATAATACACATACATGACACCATTCCATCATATACAATTCTAAATCATCATGATGTCTGGCGCTTGATACCACCACAATTATGTACTGCATGAAATAAGTGTCGAATCCATCTCTGTGGCATGTCCGTGTAAATGCGTGTGTTACCATATATTGCTGTGCTCGCTGCGCGTATTTGCAAGTATAGCGACTTATATGTGTGTAGAGTTTGTATGTTCTCTTTATGTAATATTTTTGACTTCGACAGTCCACCCTTTGGCAGCAAACAATAACTGTCATCAATTATTAACATAAGAAAAAAATATTTCATACCATAATCGGTGACCTAGACACAAGTATATATGCATTTCGCAAATCAGACACTTGACTATATTTGGGGAAGACAGGGAGGAGGACAAGACATCCTCTATATGCACTCGGCGGTCACGGGACCACTGGTTGGGTGTGGGACAACATGCAACCTATAGAGTATGCTGGGACAGTGCTTTGGCCTATAATGTCTGATTTGCAATGAACATTTCACACATACATGTACCTACGTCTTTGTTCACTGATATTTGGATTCGATTGAGGTTCTGCTGGGTAGATGAAGAAGACACAAACAAATCGTGACAGTGACATATAAAATTTTCATGATCTACATATTCCTATCATTTTGTGAACATTGTTTCCATTTCTGGAACGTATGCTAGGTCTGTTTAATCATTGAACAAGGGTTATAAGTAGTGTCCTTCCTAAATAACATAAACCTTCGGAGTTCGTGGAGAGCCACTCATAAACCTTTCTTCCACATATATTAATGAGCTCTTTATCTGCAGTGTGTGAATAGCCATTGTCTGATTGTTCCTGATTACCTCTGAGCTCCATAACTACTAGAACTTTGATTTTTCTCTGACTTTAACAAACTGATCGGCTAATCCTGGGATCCTATAAGGAAATCACTCCTTCCTCCAGAACCAGTTCCAGTCCCACACTCGACTCCTCATAAAAAAAACCTCACAAAAATAGAATATCCTGAAAAATAAATGTTTGTCAGTGGGAAAGAGAGAAAAGAGAAATAGAACAAAGCAACTCTTGTTCATAACAAATCAATTACAATGACTAGTCTTTCTGCAGTCCTTTAGTACGCTCAGGTAGTGTTCAACAGTGCCGCCTCTCAGTCTTCACGGAACAGAGTCTCTGGTGATACTTTTGCGATCTCTTTGCCTTGCTCTTTGAACACACAGTTCACTTGGAACACACAGTTCACTTTGCTCTCCACCTTGCTCTTTGAACACACAGTTCACTTGGAACACACAGTTCACTTCGAACACACAAACTCGATGAATGTGAGCAATAAACTACTTTGTCACGAGTTCTCTCCAGGTCAGCGATCTTCTTGCAGTGGGACGAGTGGACCCAAGTCTCTCTTTCGGCGACCTTTAGTGCTGTCAACAAATCTTGGTATGGTCCTTCCCACCTGTCTATTAGGCAACCTGAGCGTAAGAACAATCACACAGTCTCTTGGTTCACAATCAAGACAGTTAGCATTTGGCATACCAGCAATCAACAGTTTCAAGTTCTTTGTCAAGTTCTCAAATGCTGGCTCATCTCAACAAGGTACTGTACTGTCACTTCATTGGTGTATTTCTGATCATTGTGCGGATCAATCATGACATGAGGTTGACTTCCAAAAACAACACAAAAAAAACAAATACCAAAACAAAAACAAATTTCGAAGAGGGTGATTCGTTGAGTGAAGATCTGGGAGTGGTTCCGAAGCTACATAATACTAGTGGCAGTATCTATGATCACAATAGTACAATTTCAAGCTTTGCTCCTACTTCTAGGGGTACCATTATCTACACAAAAATTTCTGCGTAATTTTCCTTTGCGGTAAACACAGCAGCATCTGTGGCGGCAGGAAATGCCTCTACCCAGTTTGAGAAAACATCAGTGCACACCAATACATAACACTAATTCCTAAAGGGTATTAACTGTACAAAGTCGACTTGTATTTCCTGAAAAGATCCGTCTGCAGGAGGGATATGGGATGGCCCTGTTGGTATTGCTTTACCAATATTCTTCCTCAAGCAAGTAAGACAGGTCATTGCTCTCTTACCTGCATGAGAATAGAATCCTGGCGCACACCAGTAGGCTCTCATCAGCCTGCACCTACCCTCTTTGCCTAGATGAGTCAGACCGTGTGCCACCTCAGCTACACTTGGAAGGTATGCTCTGGGGGCTACTGGCTTACCGTGTCCACCTGCCCACAGTCCTGAGGACTCCTGGCCATACCCCTTTGTCCTCCAGACTGCCTCTTCCTGCAGGGAACACAATTTTTTTTGTATCTTAATTTAACTATCGTGTGTTTGCAATGTAGAGTACCATGAGCATAACTCAAAAAAGAAAAGAAAAAAGAAACATCTCTAGAGGAGAGAAAGAAGAAGAAAATGAAAAAGAAAATGTAAGGTTTGCCATTCACCAACAGGCATATCAGTGTCTATACAAAATTTCCCTTCACCAGTATTCCCATTCTCCACCCTTTGTGCATGACAAGGCACACTGCAGTAATACTGGTGTCATCGTGCTGTTGAGATATACTGGGTTCGGGCAGAACTCTGAAGGACCTAGGCATGTGGAGTTTGAACTGTACTTGTGTCCATGTATTGTACCACCCTGTGTGAATGCAAAAGATGAAGAGGAAAACTGTAGAGAAACAGAATAGAGGTTGTTGACAGATGGGTTTGTAGAGGTGGAGAAGATTTTATAAAAATTTGACAACTGGATTGGGCACTACAGGGAAGTGATTCTCTACTTGGTCTTTACCCCTAAAAAAAAATTCTGTGTGTCTTATCTCTACTGGGACTATCCCAGCCATCAATCCAGTGTCCTGTCCATCCTAAGTTCATAGGGAACCCGGTATCTGTGATATAATTTCCTCTACCTGTGATGGACATGCATCTAGAACAGTAGAATGCGACATTAGTCTTCAAGTTTTGTCAAAGGGTAAAGTTGCATTTATTTTGTTCTTCCCATTAGCTGAATCTGTGTTTTCTATATGGCTTATGATTCCTTACTATATGTCCCTTGGTACCGTCTATGTGTTTAATAATGTGGCTTGTGTTTTCTGTCTAGGGGATTTATATTGACTATGTGTCCTACTACTCCTACAATCTCTGGCAAAATGCCCTTCCTTCCTACAAGTGTAACATATTATTGACCATTAGGGATCTGGGGTTTGGACTGATGGGTCTTTCCTGTATGTGTCAGTAAACTTACCGTCCTCAACCTCTCCACCTGTTGTTCTCTGCACCTAGCACTATTCTGGTGATGTTCAATAGCACACTATCTAAGATTAGCTACTGTGACCCCTTTCCAATTTTGCAAACAAGTCTGCACCCTGACACTCAATGTCTTATTGAGTCCGTCCATTTGCACAGAGCCAGCCACCTCCCATTTGCCTAATTAGTGTTTACCAGTGGTCTTATCCAGATGGAGAGTTTTCTATTACTGCAAGAGACAAAAACAAAAAAAAGTTTAACAAGCTTCTAGGTCATGTGAAGTATTTCATTCAATCCTTCTCATCCCGTACTAAAGGTCTGTACATGGTTCAACAAACATTTCCAAGCTCATCTTTACTAGGGGCATTACTAGGAATGAATACTTCTTATATGGTAACTGAAAGAAATACCCTGGGGTTACCTTGTCTCTGTCCGCTTTCCTACTGGCAAATACTAATGTGCGGACAGGTTTTTTCTCCATTTCTGACGTTACTCTTGATTTTTTTTTTTTTTTTTGGGGGGGGGGGGTTTACTATATATGTACACGAATGATACCATACTTACCTATTCCACTGGTCTCAGCCACTTCCCCCACAGGCTACTGTTCTTCTTTTACCGGTTGGATACTCCTCTGGGTGCATGAGAAATGGCTGAAAACGATCAGGTCACCTTCTCCTCCTAAATAAAACTTCAACATTCATTAGTACACATATAGGTTACAGTCATATTTTTCATATTTTTATTATTTTCTATAGTTTGTATGCTGGCCGTAACTGCTTCCACATCTACATAAGGCGGTGTACTTGCATTCTCTCTCTTTTTTTTTCTTCCTACTTATTTATTGTTGCTACAAGTTCAAACAGTTCTTATATTTCCATTCTTGTCTTATATGACTTTGGTTAGACATACCACCTGCAATACCTTAGGATCAAACTCGCCAACCCCTCTTGCTGTCACAGGTTTAAACAATTTGTATGTCTGACTCTTTGTTTTCGGGATTTTATCAGACATATTCTTATCCTTAAGTTCTGCAATACCTCTGGTTCAAAGCTGCTCACCTTAGGGAATGGTACCCTATCTTTGTCAGTCATACATTCCCATTCAGACAAAAAGTCTTCAGCGTGTGGACCATATTTCCCACACATAATACTTTTTCCTTTAAACTTCACTGACCCCCTGGGCCGCAGCTCTTCAACCTGAACCCTGGTTAAACGTCCCTTACTTGAGCAACTGGCTCCCATAATTGTGGGCCTTTTCCCACAAACACCAAAATACTCAATATAAGGTGACGGTGAAAGTTCTCAGAGCGCTCTTCACCCGCTCACGCCCACATTGGCCAGTACTACCATACACTGTCGATAGCGAAGGCAATGTACCCAACTTAGGGCTCCTATCAGACCTTAAAACACTGTAATTTATTTCGGGGGAAGTTCTGTTTGGAATATTTTCCTGAGAGAGGCAGCGAAAAATTCCTTTTCGGTATCTTTCAACTGGAATTGTTTGTAGGGTGAAAAACAGAGAAATTAGATAACTATCCTTCACCCTTTCCAGTGAAGCCCACCAGGGAGATTTCCCGACGTTGTCAAAGAAAAACCCCTTTTGTCTATGCAATCATGTCTGCGTATGCTCTCCCACAGCGCATATGACACAATGGTATCACGTTGTGCTGTGCAGAGCACACGGACATGCGATGCAATAGCACAGCCTATAAATACTAGTTATCTATATGCCCTATGATTGCTGTAGACCACCTAGCCTAGACCACTCCAGACCACTTCAGCACTTCAGTGTATGGGATCACTAAGACCACTTCAGACCACATCAGTTCTAACCACGCAGGGTAGCAAACCCTACGCCGCCGGGCCTCTACTAACCCGGTGTTACCACTTCAGACCACTTCAGTTTCTGGGTTCAGTTCCACTCTGTCCGCTTTCACTCACTGAAATACACTTTGGTTTTTCTGTACAGAAAATTTTAATTCATTCAGATAGGCAGCTTTACCCCAGAGGCAATATAGTTTTTTTAAACTAAATTTAGAGTAACCTGCTTTTGAAATCTGATAGTGTTGTTCTATTGTATTAAATGTCTCCCACCTTTGAACTAAACGACACTATTGTGTAATTTGTACTTAGCGCCCGCATTCTTATGCACTTTGCGTAAACACGCGACCGTGCGTGTCTCTTACGCTGCGTGCGCAGTCCTTTACTTTGTCTGAGACACGTGTACAAAACCCTGCGTCTGCAATAAAACAAATCCCACAACTTCTATAAATGTGAGCAATACTAACTATAATCGCTCACTTAACACAACACACAGTTTCTTTCTGTATAAACCTTTACAACCAGGCCAGACTGCGTTTGTGCTTTAAAACATTTATTTTAGTTTTAACTATATAGCAACAAATGTATTCGGTTTCACACAGATCTATAATGACTCTAGCAATGATCAATAATTTAAATGATATGATTCAGATTGGATAGCTATCCTGCAGAACACACACTGATATAAACACACACATAATTATAATAATATTATATATAATATATATTTATATATATATATATATATATACACCACTTGACTCTCATAGAACCCCCACACAGTACACACCTACTGAATGAATGCATTTCCTTCAAAGTCTCTAATTTGCATAACAGAGGTTCATATGCCTGTTCAAGAGGGTAGTGGGACATGTTAATTAACATTTCAATGGCTATCCTAAACTAGCAAGTAGATTTAACCTAATCCTGGAGGAAAAAGAAAAAAACTTTGTTTATATCTGTGTGTAATTCTTACATCAAGTATTCATCTATTAACTCTCACTAGGCCCAACTGAAACTATTTGTAATTGACTATGGCATGGGTTAAATAAATGCATTGGTAACTCATAAATGGTGTTTGATGTGACCAAGGAAAGCTGATTATTCTGAGCAGTGAAAATCAGCCATTTAGAAAATGACCCTCCCAAAATGGCTGCTGCTCCTCCCCCTTCAACATCCATGAGGGTTACACAAAATGGTGGACAGGCCATGTGGTTAGTCCAAAATGAAGGACAGACCATGCGGCTTCCTTTGTCACAAAGAAATCACACACCATACAAGCACCAGAAGTTATTTTAGACCTTATTTAAAAAAAACTATATCAAGGCTATGCAGCAACTTTTAAACCTACTTAACAGATAAACAATCCAATCTGAATCAAACACAATATGACTTATTTGAACCTTGTTTTGCAACAATAAAAATAAATTTTAGCATCTTAAATATTATGAGAAACGCATTGTCCCATTGAAATTGAAATCATTGGCTTACTGATACCACAACAATACACGTGGATGTTATTTTCATCAGCTTCGCGATGCGTCCATCAGAGCCGGTCAATTACAGCCACGTTTGTAATGTACAGTGCATCATTAAGACCCTGATATCCCGTAAGAGCCCTCATCTGTGAATGCCAAATTGTTTCCTCACAAATATTTAAAATGCCCGCTCTAATATATATTGTAAACGCATGCACATCTTATTACCATGTGCCATGAATGTGCACTATACATAGAAAAACACTGCATCCCATAAGAGAAAACAATACACCCACACATTATCTGAGTTCCATAGCTCATTGATGTATATATTTGTTATTAAAAGGATATGGATTCAATATATATTACAATGTACAGTATACCTATAGTTACATGGTTACACTCACACAGTAAGCAGTTAAAACATACAGTTACATACAATTACATACAGTTACAGGCCAGTGATACAATTACCATTCCCTCCAATGCATCTTATGTCTCTCTCTCTCTGTAAATAAATACAGGAACTAAACTGGCAGCAAGTCCATCATCCTCTGAGACCAAAAAGCAACTGAGCTCCTGTGTGATCAATGTGTTATCTAGTTTCTGGGGGAGGGGTTCACGATGAGTCACCAGTCCCTTTGTATATGGTAATCAGGTTCAGCCTTGAAGACATCCAAAGGGCTGGCATGAGTTTCCTGTCCACTGTCCTAATAAGAGTGATTTTAGCTTTTATACATTTAATCATAATTATCCGCTGCAATGTCCCACAACTTCACAACAAGAATCAAATGAATCTACACATCAATCTGGTTGCTTCAATAGTAAACATGACCGGTCTATCTTGTTTCGTTCAAATAATACACATACATGACACCATTCCATCATATACAATTCTAAATCATCATGATGCCTGGCGCTTGATACCACCACAATTATGTACTGCATGAAATTAGTGTTGAATCCATCTCTGTGGCATGTCCGTGTAAATGCGTGTGTTACCATATATTGCTGTGCTCGCTGCGCGTATTTGCAAGTATAGCGACTTATATGTGTGTAGAGTTTGTATGTTCTCTTTATGTAATATTTTTGACTTCGACACCACTCACTGCTTGACTTTTTCCAGTCTGGTTTCCGTCCTCAGCACTCCACTGAAACTGCCCTCACAAAAGTCTGCAATGACCTCCTTGCTGCGAAATCCAGGGGCCACTACTCTCTGCTTATTCTCCTTGACCTCTCTGCTGCTTTTGACACTGTAGACCACCCTCTCCTCCTGCAAATCCTTTACTCCCTTGGTTTGCGTGATACTGCTCTCTCCTGGCTGTCCTCCTACCTTTCTGACCGTTCCTTCTTTGTCTCCTCTCCACCTCCCCCCCACTTCCTCTACCAGTAGGTGTCCCCCAAGGTTCTGTTCTTGGGCCTCTCCTTTTCTCACTCTACACATCCTCATTAGGTGAGCTCATTAGCACTTTTGACTTAAAATATCATCTCTACGCTGATGATACTCAAATCTACCTTTCCTCCCCTGACCTCTCCCCTGCTCTCCTCACTGCTATCTCCTCCTGGATGTCCCAGCGCTTTCTTAAACTTAACATGTCTAAGACTAAGCTGATCATCTTCCCTCCCTCCCGCATAACCTCACCTCCCATAATTTAATTATCCATTGATAGCACAACTATCTCCTCTAGCCAACAAGTGCGATGTCTTGGAGTAATCCTTGACTCCTCCCTCTCCTTCAAACCACACATTCAGTACATCTCTAAAACCTGCTATTTCCACCTCAAAAACATCTCCAGGATCAGACCCTTTCTCACCCAGGATGCTATTAAGACCCTCATTCACTCACTGGTCATCTCCAGATTAGACTCCTGCAATCTCCTCCTATCTGGCCTCCCTCAACAATGCCTCTCACCACTTCAATCTATCCTCAATGCTGCTGCCCGTCTCATCTTCCTCACCAAACGTACTACATCCACATCCCCTCTCTTGCAGGACCTTCACTGGCTACCCTTCCCATTCAGAATCCAATTCAAGCTTCTCACACTCACCTACAAAGCCCTCACCCACTCTTCGCCCTCTTACATCTCTGACCTTATCTCTCTTTACATTCCCACCCGTCCTCTTCGCTCTGCTAATGTACGCCGTCTCTCCTGCCAACTAATTACCTCCTCCCACTCCTACCTTCAAGATTTTGCACGTGCTGCTCCCTATCTTTGGAATGCTCTACCTCTCCCCATCTGACTCTCCACCTCTCTACAAAACTTCAAACGGGCTCTCAAGACCCACTTCTTCACCAAACCCAGTAAACTCTCCTCCTAACCCTCTTGTCTATGCTCACTGTCTACCCCGTCTGTGTCACTCTGGTCTGTTAGCCCCTCACCTTTTAGATTGTAAGCTCTCAAGAGCAAGGACTTCTTTCCTTATGTGCCTTTCCTTTTCTTACTTACACTATCTTATACTGCATACTCCCTTTGACGGCACCTAACCCCCGGTTTTCTATACCTGTCCTATTTTGTCCTGTACTGTAAGTGCTGTTTTCTTGTTTGCTCATTTTATTATGTACTGTGTAATGGGCGCTGCGGATCCCTTGTGGCGCCATATAAATAAAGGATAACAATAATAATAATAATAATAATAATAACAACAACATCGCAGTCCTTTCGGACCACAAAGACAAAAAAGTCCAAGCCTCCTACCACCTTCTTTAGAGGTGGTCAGGGCAAAATCCAAGAAACCTGCGCCTGCAGGTTCCCAGGACCAGAAGCCTGCTTCTGGTTCCTCAAAATCCTCAGTATGATGGTGGACCGCACAGCCTGGAGAATGGGCTGGTGGGTGCGAGACTCAGACGTTTCAGCCACGTCTGGGTGTCATCCGGCCTGGATCCCTGGATACAGGATATTGTGTCACAGGGTTACAGACTGGAGTTTCAAGAACTCCCGCCTCACCGATTCTTCAAATCAGGCTTGCCAGCTTTACTCACAGAAAAGGCTATCCTACAGGAAGCCATCCAAAAATTGGAAAAGTCAGAGGTTATTGTTCCAGTTCCACCTCATATGCAACATATGGGTTACTATTCAAACCTTTTCGTGGCACCAAAACCGGATGGTTCGGTCAGACCGATTTTGAACTTGAAATCATTAAACCCTTATCTGAGGGAGTTCAAATTCAAAATGGAGTCTCTGAGAGCGTTGATCTCAGGTCTGGAGGATGGAGAGTTTCTGGTATCCCTAGATATCAAGGATGCGTACCTCCACATTCTGATTTGGACGCCACATCAGGCTTATCTCAGATTTGCACTGTTAGACAGTCACTATCAGTTCCAGGCACTGCCATTCGATCTCTCCACGGCACCGAGGGTGTTCACCAAGGTAATGGCAGAGATGATGGTTCTCCTCCGCAGACAGGGAGTGAACATAATTCCATATCTGGATGGTCTGCTGATAAAGGCATCATCCAGGGAGAAGTTGTTGCAGTCCATTGCTCTCACGACTCATCTGCTCAGGGAACATGGTTGGATCCTGAACCTTCCAAAGTCACATTTGGAGACGACAAAGAGATTGTCTTTCCTGGGGATGATCCTCGACACGGAAGTGCAGAGGGTGTTTCTACCAGTGGAGAAAGCGTTGGTGATACAATCAATGGTCCGGGATGTCTTGAAGCCTACCTGGGTATCGGTTCATCAGTGCATTCGCCTTCTGGGGAAGATGGTTGCCTCCTACGAGGCTCTACAGTATGGAAGATTTTATTGCTCGGTCCTTCCAACTGGATCTCCTAGACAAGTGGTTCGGATCTCACCTACACATGCACCAGAGGATACGTCTGTCACCAAAAGCAAGGATTTCACTCCTCTGGTGGCTGCAAATGCCTCACCTTCTGGAGGGCCGCAGGTTCCAGGTTCAGAACTGGATCCTTCTAACCACGGATGCAAGTCTCAGGGGTTGGGGCACAGTCACTCAAGGGTTAAACCTTCCAAGGAAAGTGGTCAAGTCTGGAATCCATTCTTCCAATAAGCATCCTGGAACTGAGAGCCGTATACAACGGTCTTCTCCAAGCGGCACATCTTCTGCAAAATCAGGCCATTCAAGTACAGTCGGACAATGTGACCACGGTGACCTACATAATCCGACAGGGAGGAACGAAGAGCAGGGCTGCTATGTCAGAGATAACAAGAATCCTCCTCTGGGCAGAAAAGCACACAGTGGCGCTGTCAGCAATCTTCCTTCCAGGAGTGGACAACTGGGAAGCAGACTTCCTCAGCAGGCACGATCTCCATTCAGGAGAATGGGGCCTCTATCCGGAGGTGTTCACAGAGGTGACCAGTCTTTGGGGCATGCCTCAAATAGACATGATGGCCTCATGTCTCAACAAGAAACTTCGGAGGTACTGTTCCAGATCGAGAGACCCACAAGCAGTGGCGGTGGATGCCCTGGTAACACCGTGGGTGTTCAAGTCAGTGTATGTGTTCCCTCCACTTCCTCTCATTCCAAGAATTCTAAAACTCATAAAGAGAACAAGGGTTCGGGCAATTCTCATTGCTCTGGACTGGCCAAGAAGAGCTTGGTACGCGGATCTTCTGGACTTACTGCTGGATGAGCCGAGGCCTCTTCCTCTTTGCGAGGATCTTCTGAAACAGGGTCCGTTTGCTTATCAAGACTTACCGCGGCTTCGTTTGACGGCATGGAGGTTGAACGCCAGATCTTAGCCTGGAAGGGTATTCCGAGCAAGGTTATTCCTACCCTGATACAGGCTAGGAAAGGAATAACGTCTAAACATTATAATCGCATTTGGAAAAAATATGTGTCTTGGTGTGAATCCAAGAAATATCCTACGGTGGAGTTTCAACTTGGATGGTTTCTCCTCTTCCTACAAGCAGGTGTGGATATGGGCCTGCGTTTGGGATCCATAAAGGTCCAGATTTCGTTTTTGTCCATTTTCTTCCAGAAACAATTGGCTGCCCTCCCTGAGGTTCAGACTTTTTTGAAAGGGGTTCTGCACATCCAGCCTCCCTCTGTGGCACTGATGGTACCCAGGGATCTTAACGTGGTGTTGCATTTCCTGCAATCAGATTGGTTTGAGCCTTTACAGGAGGCTGAGGTCAAGTTTCTCATGTGGAAGGCTGTCTCATTGTTGGCCTTAGCTTCTGCTCGACATGTGTCGGAATTGGGGGCTTTGTCCTGTAAAAGCCCCTACTTAATCTTCCATGAAGATAGGGCTGAGCTTAGGACGCATCAGCAGTTCCTTCCAAAGGTTGTGTCGGCTTTTCATATCAACCAACCTATTGTGGTGCCAGTAGCTTCAGACTCTTCGATTACATCAAAGTCCTTGGAAGTTGTGAGGGCTTTGAAGATCTGTGTGAAGAGGACTGCTCGTCACAGGAAATCGGACTCTCTGTTTGTCCTTTATGATCCCAAGAAAATTGGGTGTCCTGCTTCTAAGCAGACAATTTCTTGCTGGATCAGGTTCACTATTCAGCATGCATATTCTACGGCAGGATTGCCGTGTCCAAAATCTGTTAAGGCCCACTCTACTCGTAAGGTTGGTTCTTCCTGGGCAGCTGCCCGGGGGATGGGGGTGTTTTGGCTTTACAACTTTGCCGAACGGCTACTTGGTCAGGGTCGAACATGTTTGCTAAGTTCTACAAGTTCGATACTTTGGCCTCTGAGGACCTACAGTTTGGTCAATCAGTTCTCCCATACTGGGAGCTTTGGTACATCCCCATGGTACTAATGTGGACCCCAGCATCCTCTAGGAAGTAAGAGAAAATAGGATTTTAATTACCTACCGGTAAATCCTTTTATCGTAGTCCGTAGAGGATGCTGTGCTCCTGCGCAGCGCTTCGTTATCCTGCAATGGTTACTTGCTTCACTACTGCTTTGTTCTTAGTTATGTACTGCGTTGTTACTTGGTTCAGTAATGTTATTCAGCTTTTGCTGAGTTTTCAAGCTAGTTAGCTTGGTTTGCCCTGTTTGTGTGAGCTGGTGTGAATCTCGCCACTATCTGTGTAAAATCCTTCTCTCTGAGTTGTCCGTCTCCTTGGGCACAGTTTCTAGACTGGGTCTGGTAGGAGGGGCATAGAGGGAGGAGCCAGCCCACACCATTAAACTCTTAAAGTGCCCATGGCTCCTAGTGGACCCGTCTATACCCCATGGTTCTAATGTAGACCCCAGCATCCTCTACGGACTACGAGAAAAGGATTTACCGTAGGTAATTAAAATCCTATTATTACAATAGAGCAGGAAAGAGCAGATGAAAGCTCATAGCATTCACATATGGCCTGTTGGTCTCCTGTCGCCCATGCTAGTATAGAGAGCCTTATGCAGGGCTTATACTGTTCAATTATCTGCCCGATCAGCCGATAATCATCTTATTGGGCTGACCGATCAGTGCACTGCTGAGACTGATCATAATTGACAGTCTGTTAGACATGCAACATAGACCAGCATGTCTGATGTCTGACAGAACTACTCAACAGCCATTTAGCATCTGACATTGCTCAAAAAAATAAAGGGAACACTTAAACAACACAATGTAACTCCAAGCCAATCACACTTCTGTGAAATCAAACTGTCCACTTAGGAAGCAACACTGATTGACAATCAATTTTACATGCTGTTGTGCAAATGGAATAGACAACAGGTGGGAATTATAGGCAATTAGCAAGACACCCCTCATAAAGGAGTTGTTCTGCAGGTGGCGACCACAGACCACTTCTCAGCTCCTATGCATTCTGGCTGATGTTTTGGACACTTTTGAAAACTGGCGGTGCTTTCACTCTAGTGGTAGCATGAGACGGAGTCTACAACCCACACAAGTGGCTCAGGTAGTGCAGCTCATCCAGGAAGGCACATCAATGCGAGCTGTGGCAAGAAGGTTTGCTGTGTCTTTCAGCGTAGTGTCCAGAGCATGGAGGCGCTACCAGGAGACAGGCCAGTACATCAGGAGACGTGGAGGAGGCCGTAGGAGGGCAATAACCCAGCAGCAGGACCGCTACCTCCGCCTTTGTGCAAGGAGGAACAGGAGGAGCACTGCCAGAGCCCTGCAAAAATGACCTCCAGCAAGCCACAAATGTGCATGTGTCTACTCAACCGATCAGAAACAGACTCCATGAGGGTGGTATGAGGGCCCGACGTTTACAGGTGGGGGTTGTGCTTACAGCCCAACACCGTGCAGGACGTTTGGCATTTGCCAGAGAACACCAAGATTGGCAAATTCGCCACTGGCGCCCTGTGCTCTTCACAGATGAAAGCAGGTTCTAACTGAGCACATGTGACAGACGTGACAGAGTCTGGAGACGCCAAGGAGAATGTTCTACTGCCTTCAACATCCTCCAGCATGACTGGTTTGGCAGTGGGTCAGTAATGGTGTGGGGTGGCATTTCTTTGGAGGGCCGCACAGCCCTCCATGTGCTCGCCAGAGGTAGCCTGACTGCCATTAGGTACCGAGATGAGATCCTCAGACCCCTTGTGAGACCATAGGCTGGTGCAGTTGGCCCTGTGTTCCTCCTAATGCAAGACAATGCTAGACCTCATGTGGCTGGAGTGTGTCAGCAGTTCCTGCAAGACAAAGGCATTGATGCCATGGACTGGCCCGCCCGTTCCCCAGACCTGAATCCAACTGAGCACATCTGGGACATCATGTCTCGCTCCATCCACATATACACTGCTCAAAAAAATAAAGGGAACACTAAAATAACACATCCTAGATCTGAATGAATGACATATTCTTATTAAATACTCTGTTCTTTACATAGTTGAATGTGCTGACAACAAAATCACACAAAAATTATCAATGGAAATCAAATTTATTAACCCATGGAGGTCTGGATTTGGAGTCACACCCAAAATTAAAGTGGAAAAACACACTACAGGCTGATCCAACTTTGATGTAATGTCCTTAAAACAAGTCAAAATGAGGCTCAGTAGTGTGTGTGGCCTCCACGTGCCTGTATGACCTCCCTACAACGCCTGGGCATGCTCCTGATGAGGTGACGGATGGTCTCCTGAGGGATCTCCTCCCAGACCTGGACTAAAGCATCCGCCAACTCCTGGACAGTCTGTGGTGCAACGTGGCGTTGGTGGATGGAGCGAGACATGATGTCCCAGATGTGCTCAGATGGATTCAGGTCTGGGGAACGGACGGGCCAGTCCATAGCATCAATGCCTTCATCTTGCAGGAACTGCTGACACACTCCAGCCACATGAGGTCTAGCATTGTCTTGTATTAGGAGGAGACCAGGGCCAACCGCACCAGCATATGGTCTCACAAGGGGTCTGAGGATCTCATCTCGGTACCTAATGGCAGTCAGGCTACCTCTGGCGAGCACATGGAGGGCTGTGCGGCCCCCCAAAGAAATGCCACCCCACACCATTACTTACCCACTGCCAAACCGGTCATGCTGGAGGATGTTGCAGGCAGCAGAACGTTCTCCTTGGCGTCGCCAGACTGTCACGTCTATCACATGTGCTCAGTTAGAACCTGCTTTTATCTGTGAAGAGCACAGGACTCCAGTGGCAAATTTGCCAATCTTGGTGTTCTCTGGCAAATGACAAACGTCCTGCATGGTGTTGGGCTGTAAGCACAACCCCCACCTGTGGACGTCGGGCCCTCATACCACCCTCATGGAGTCTGTTTCTGATCATTTGAGTAGACACATGCACATTTGTGGCTTGCTGGAGGTGATTTTGCATGGCTCTGGCAGTGCTCCTCCTGTTCCTCCTTGCACAAAGGCGGAGGTAGCGGTCCTGTTGCTGGGTTGTTGCCCTCCTACGGCCTCCTCCACGTCTCCTGATGTACTGGCCTGTCTCCTGGTAGCGCCTCCATGCTCTGGACACTACGCTGACAGACACAGCAAACCTTCTTGCCACAGCTCGCATTGATGTGCCTTCCTGGATGAGCTGCACTACCTGAGCCACTTGTGTGGGTTGTAGACTCCGTCTCATGCTACCACTAGAGTGAAAGCACCGCCAGCTTTCAAAAGTATCCAAAACATCAGCCAGAATGCATAGGAGCTGAGAAGTGGTCTGCGGTCACCACCTGCAGAACAACTCCTTTATTGGGGGTGTCTTGCTAATTGCCTATAATTCCCACCTGTTGTCTATTCCATTTGCACAACAGCATGTGAAATTGATTGTCAATCAGTGTTGCTTCCTAAGTGGACAGTTTGATTTCACAGAAGTGTGATTGACTTGGAGTTACATTGTGTTGTTTAAGTATTCCCTTTATTTTTTTGAGCAGTGTATATATAAATTATATATAAATATATATATACAAACAGAGAACCCAGCACTCACCAAAGTAAACTCACTTATCCTCAACAATTCAATAAATAAATGATGGGGGTTTAGTTGGTGGATTGGCCAATGCACGGAAGCCTGCATACCGATTTTCAAGGTACCCCACCTTCATGGAGGTGCTACACTATCACAGAGTCTTAAAACCTGACTACCACACTGCTGCATCATCTGCCTGCTAGATGTAATGTGTACCTGCCACAGACTTTATGGCTTTTAAAGGCACACTAGTCACCTATTGCACTGGCTCAAAGATGATTGCTAAAAAACAGCTGAGACAGGTTCAGGATAATAAAGTCCACACAGGGGTGCATGAGAAAGCTAGTGGCCACGGTTAATAAGAGCTAACCATAGATTAACCCCTTCATATACACACAGAGGAAAAACCACAGCACTCACCGCACTAGAAGCGGGGCACAGCTATGCACTTACCACTCACAGGGTGGGGTGCATGTAACACTGCACTCTCCACCACAGAAGCGGGGTACACAGCTGTACTTACCACTCACAGGGCGGGGTGCATGTAGCCCATGACCACATCGCTCTAATAAATACAAACAGAGAACCCAGCACTCACCAAAGTAAACTCACTTATCCTCAACAATTCAATAAATAAATGATGGGGGTTTAGTTGGTGGATTGGCCAATGCACGGAAGCCTGCATACCGATTTTCAAGGTACCCCACCTTCATGCAGGTCCTACACTATCACAGAGTCTTAAAACCTGACTACCACACTGTTGCATCATCTGCCTGCTAGATGTAATGTGTACCTGCCACAGACTTTATGGCTTTTAAAGGCACACTAGTCACCTATTGCACTGGCTCAAAGATGATTGCTAAAAAAACAGCTGAGACAGGTTCAAGATAATAAAGTCCACACAGGGGTGCATGAGAAAGCTAGTGGCCACGGTTAATAAGAGCTAACCATAGATTAACCCCTTCATATACACACAGAGGAAAAACCACAGCACTCACCGCACTAGAAGCGGGGCACAGCTATGCACTTACCACTCACAGGGTGGGGTGCATGTAACACTGCACTCTCCACCACAGAAGCGGGGTACACAGCTGTACTTACCACTCACAGGGCGGGGAGCATGTAGCCCATGACCACATTGCTCTAATAAATACAAACAGAGAACCCAGCACTCACCAAAGTAAACTCACTTATCCTCAACAATTCAATAAATAAATGATGGGGGTTTAGTTGGTGGATTGGCCAATGCACGGAAGCCTGCATACCGATTTTCAAGGTACCCCACCTTCATGCAGGTCCTACACTATCACAGAGTCTTAAAACCTGACTACCACACTGCTCCATCATCTGCCTGCTAGATGTAATGTGTACCTGCCACAGACTTTATGGCTTTTAAAGGCACACTAGTCACCTATTGCACTGGCTCAAAGATGATTGCTAAAAAACAGCTGAGACAGGTTCAGGATAATAAAGTCCACGAATAAAGGGTCAATCTATGGTTAGCTCTTATTAACCGTGGCCACTAGCTTTCTCATGCACCCCTGTGTGGACTTTATTATCCTGAGCCAGTGCAATAGGTGACTAGTGTGCCTTTAAAAGCCATAAAGTCTGTGGCAGGTACACATTACATCTAGCAGGCAGATGATGCAGCAGTGTGGTAGTCAGGTTTTAAGACTCTGTGAAAGTGTAGGACCTGCATGAAGGTGGGGTACCTTGAAAATCGGTATGCAGGCTTCCGTGCATTGGCCAATCCACCAACTAAACCCCCATCATTTATTTATTGAATTGTTGAGGATAAGTGAGTTTACTTTGGTGAGTGCTGGGTTCTCTGTTTGTATTTATTAGAGCGATGTGGTCATGGGCTACATGCACCCCGCCCTGTGAGTGGTAAGTACAGCTGTGTACCCCGCTTCTGTGGTGGAGAGTGCAGTGTTACATGCACCCCACCCTGTGAGTGGTAAGTGCATAGCTGTGCCCCGCTTCTAGTGCGGTGAGTGCTGTGGTTTTTCCTCTGTGTGTATATGAAGGGGTTAATCTATGGTTAGCTCTTATTAACCGTGGCCACTAGCTTTCTCATGCACCCCTGTGTGGACTTTATTATCCTGAGCCAGTGCAATAGGTGACTAGTGTGCCTTTAAAAGCCATAAAGTCTGTGGCAGGTACACATTACATCTAGCAGGCAGATGATGCAGCAGTGTGGTAGTCAGGTTTTAAGACTCTGTGAAAGTGTAGGACCTGCATGAAGGTGGGGTACCTTGAAAATCGGTATGCAGGCTTCCGTGCATTGGCCAATCCAACTAAACCCCCATCATTTATTTATTGAATTGTTGAGGATAAGTGAGTTTACTTTGGTGAGTGCTGGGTTCTCTGTTTGTATTTATTAGAGCGATGTGGTCATGGGCTACATGCACCCCGCCCTGTGAGTGGTAAGTACAGCTGTGTACCCCGCTTCTGTGGTGGAGAGTGCAGTGTTACATGCACCCCACCCTGTGAGTGGTAAGTGCATAGCTGTGCCCCGCTTCTAGTGCGGTGAGTGCTGTGGTTTTTCCTCTGTGTGTATATGAAGGGGTTAATCTATGGTTAGCTCTTATTAACCGTGGCCACTAGCTTTCTCATGCACCCCTGTGTGGACTTTATTATCCTGAACCTGTCTCAGCTGTTTTTTAGCAATCATCTTTGAGCCAGTGCAATAGGTGACTAGTGTGCCTTTAAAAGCCATAAAGTCTGCGGCAGGTACACATTACATCTAGCAGGCAGATGATGCAGCAGTGTGGTAGTCAGGTTTTAAGACTCTGTGATAGTGTAGGACCTGCATGAAGGTGGGGTACCTTGAAAATCGGTATGCAGGCTTCCGTGCATTGGCCAATCCACCAACTAAACCCCCATCATTTATTTATTGAATTGTTGAGGATAAGTGAGTTTACTTTGGTGAGTGCTGGGTTCTCTGTTTGTATTTATTAGAGCGATGTGGTCATGGGCTACATGCACCCCGCCCTGTGAGTGGTAAGTACAGCTGTGTACCCCGCTTCTGTGGTGGAGAGTGCAGTGTTACATGCACCCCACCCTGTGAGTGGTAAGTGCATAGCTGTGCCCTGCTTCTAGTGCGGTGAGTGCTGTGGTTTTTCCTCTGTGTGTATATGAAGGGGTTAATCTATGGTTAGCTCTTATTAACCGTGGCCACTAGCTTTCTCATGCACCCCTGTGTGGACTTCATTATCCTGAACCTGTCTCAGCTGTTTTTTAGCAATCATCTTTGAGCCAGTGCAATAGGTAACTAGTGTGCCTTTAAAAGCCATAAAGTCTGTGGCAGGTACACATTACATCTAGCAGGCAGATGATGCAGCAGTGTGGTAGTCAGGTTTTAAGACTCTGTGATAGTGTAGGACCTGCATGAAGGTGGGGTACCTTGAAAATCGGTATGCAGGCTTCTGTGCATTGGCCAATCCACCAACTAAACCCCCATCATTTATTTATTGAATTGTTAAGGATAAGTGAGTTTACTTTGGTGAGTGCTGGGTTCTCTGTTTGTATTTATTAGAGCGATGTGGTCATGGGCTACATGCACCCCGCCCTGTGAGTGGTAAGTACAGCTGTGTACCCCGCTTCTGTGGTGGAGAGTGCAGTGTTACATGCACCCCACCCTGTGAGTGGTAAGTGCATAGCTGTGCCCCGCTTCTAGTGCGGTGAGTGCTGTGGTTTTTCCTCTGTGTGTATATGAAGGGGTTTATCTATGGTTAGCTCTTATTAACCGTGGCCACTAGCTTTCTCATGCACCCCTGTGTGGACTTTATTATGCTGAACCTGTCTCAGCTGTTTTTTAGCAATCATCTTTGAGCCAGTGCAATAGGTGACTAGTGTGCCTTTAAAAGCCATAAAGTCTGTGGCAGGTACACATTACATCCAGCAGGCAGATGATGCAGCAGTGTGATAGTCAGGTTTTAAGACTCTGTGATAGTGTAGGACCTGCATGAAGGTGGGGTACCTTAAAAATCGGTATGCAGGCTTCCGTGCATTGGCCAATCCACCAACTAAACCCCCATCATTTATTTATTGAATTGTTGAGGATAAGTGAGTTTACTTTGGTGAGTGCTGGGTTCTCTGTTTGTATTTATTAGAGCGATGTGGTCATGGGCTACATGCACCCCGCCCTGTGAGTGGTAAGTACAGCTGTGTACCCCGCTCTGTGGTGGAGAGTGCAGTGTTACATGCACACCACCCTGTGAGTGGTAAGTGCATAGCTGTTCCCCGCTTCTAGTGCGGTGAGTGCTGTGGTTTTTCCTCTGTGTGTATATGAAGGGGTTAATCTATGGTTAGCTCTTATTAACCGTGGCCACTAGCTTTCTCATGCACCCCTGTGTGGACTTTATTATCCTGAACCTGTCTCAGCTGTTTTTTAGCAATCATCTTTGAGCCAGTGCAATAGGTGACTAGTGTGCCTTTAAAAGCCATAAAGTCTGTGGCAGGTACACATTACATCTAGCAGGCAGATGATGCAGCAGTGTGGTAGTCAGGTTTTAAGACTCTGTGATAGTGTAGGACCTGCATGAAGGTGGGGTACCTTGAAAATCGGTATGCAGGCTTCCGTGCATTGGCCAATCCACCAACTAAACCCCCATCATTTATTTATTGAATTGTTGAGGATAAGTGAGTTTACTTTGGTGAGTGCTGGGTTCTCTGTTTGTATTTATTAGAGCGATGTGGTCATGGGCTACATGCACCCCGCCCTGTGAGTGGTAAGTACAGCTGTGTACCCCGCTTCTGTGGTGGAGAGTGCAGTGTTACATGCACCCCACCCTGTGAGTGGTAAGTGCATAGCTGTGCCCCGCTTCTAGTGCGGTGAGTGCTGTGGTTTTTCCTCTGTGTGTATATGAAGGGGTTAATCTATGGTTAGCTCTTATTAACCGTGGCCACTAGCTTTCTCATGCACCCCTGTGTGGACTTTATTATGCTGAACCTGTCTCAGCTGTTTTTTAGCAATCATCTTTGAGCCAGTGCAATAGGTGACTAGTGTGCCTTTAAAAGCCATAAAGTCTGTGGCAGGTACACATTACATCTAGCAGGCAGATGATGCAGCAGTGTGGTAGTCAGGTTTTAAGACTCTGTGATAGTGTAGGACCTGCATGAAGGTGGGGTACCTTGAAAATCGGTATGCAGGCTTCCGTGCATTGGCCAATCCACCAACTAAACCCCCATCATTTATTTATTGAATTGTTGAGGATAAGTGAGTTTACTTTGGTGAGTGCTGGGTTCTCTGTTTGTATTTATTAGAGCGATGTGGTCATGGGCTACATGCACCCCGCCCTGTGAGTGGTAAGTACAGCTGTGTACCCCGCTTCTGTGGTGGAGAGTGCAGTGTTACATGCACCCCACCCTGTGAGTGGTAAGTGCATAGCTGTGCCCCGCTTCTAGTGCGGTGAGTGCTGTGGTTTTTCCTCTGTGTGTAAATATATATATATATATATATATATAAAATGTATTTATTTATTTATTTAAATATAGGATGAACTTCTGATTCATGTGACTTACCATCCAAAGAAGGCACCACTTAACTCTTATATTGGTGTAAATTTAGATCAGGGCTAGAGATGTGCACCGGAAATTTTTGGGTTTTGTGTTTTGGTTTTGGATTCGGTTCCGCGGCCGTGTTTTGGAATCGGACGCGTTTTGCCAAAACCTCCCTGAAAATTTTTTGTCGGATTCGGGTGTGTTTTGGATTCGGGTGTTTTTTACAAAAAACCCTAAAAAACAGCTTAAATCATAGAATTTGGGGGTCATTTTGATCCCATAGTATTATTAACCTCAATAACCATAATTTCCACTCATTTTCAGTCTATTCTGAACACCTCACACCTCACAATATTATTTTTAGTCCTAAAATTTGCACCGAGGTCGCTGGATGGCTAAGCTAAGCGACACAAGTGGCCGACACAAACACCTGGCCCATCTAGGAGTGGCACTGCAGTGTCAGGCAGGATGGCACTTCAAAAAAATAGTCCCCAAACAGCACATGATGCAAAGAAAAAAAGAGGCGCACCGAGGTCGCTGTGTGACTAAGCTAAGCGACACAAGTGGCCGACACAAACACCTGGCCCATGTAGGAGTGGCACTGCAGTGTCACGCAGGATGGCACTTCAAAAAAATAGTCCCCAAACAGCACATGATGCAAAGAAAAATGAAAGAAAAAAGAGGTGCAAGATGGAATTGTCCTTGGACCCTCCCACCCACCCTTATGTTGTATAAACAGGACATGCACACTTTAACAAACCCATCATTTCAGCGACAGGGTCTGCCACACGACTGTGACTGAAATGACTGGTTGGTTTGGGCCCCCACCAAAAAAGAAGCAATCAATCTCTCCTTGCACAAACTGGCTCTACAGAGGCAAGATGTCCACCTCATCATCATCCTCCGATTCCTCACCCCTTTCACTGTGTACATCCCCCCTCCTCACAGATTATTAATTGTCCCCACTGGAATCCACCATCTCAGATCCCTGTATACTTTCTGGAGGCAATTGCTGCTGGTGAATGTCTCCACGGAGGAATTGATTATAATTCATTTTGATGAACATCATCTTCTCCACATTTTCTGGAAGTAACCTCGTACGCCGATTGCTGACAAGGTGAGCGGCTGCACTAAACACTCTTTCGGAGTACACACTGGAGGGAGGGTAACTTAGGTAAAATAAAGCCAGTTTGTGCAAGGGCCTCCAAATTGCCTCTTTTTCCTGCCAGTACACGTACGGACTGTCTGACGTGCCTACTTGGATGCGGTCACTCATATAATCCTCCACCAGTCTTTCAATGGTGAGAGAATCATATGCAGTGACAGTAGATGACATGTCAGTAATCGTTGGCAGGTCCTTCAGTCCGGATCAGATGTCAGCACTCGCTCCAGACTGCTCTGCATCACCGCCAGCGGGTGGGCTCGGAATTCTTAGCCTTTTCCTCGCACCCCCAGTTGCTGGAGAATGTGAAGGAGGAGCTGTTGACGGGTCACGTTCCGCTTGACTTGACAATTTTCTCACCAGCAGGTCTTTGAACCTCTGCAGACTTGTGTCTGCTGGAAAGAGAGATACAACATAGGTTTTAAATCTAGGATCGAGCACGGTGGCCAAAATGTAGTGCTCTGATTTCAACAGATTGACCACCCATGAATCCTGGTTAAGCGAATTAAGGGCTCCATCCACAAGTCCCACATGCCTAGCGGAATCGCTCTGTTTTAGCTCCTCCTTCAATGTCTCCAGTTTCTTCTGCAAAAGCCTGATGAGGGGAATGACCTGACTCAGGCTGGCAGTGTCTGAACTGACTTCACGTGTGGCAAGTTCAAAGGGTTGCAGAACCTTGCACAACGTTGAAATCATTCTCCACTGCGCTTGAGTCAGGTGCATTCCTCCTCCTTTGCCTATATCGTGGGCAGATGTATAGGCTTGAATGGCCTTTTGCTGCTCCTCCATCCTCTGAAGCATATAGAGGGTTGAATTCCACCTCGTTACCACCTCTTGCTTCAGATGATGGCAGGGCAGGTTCAGGACTGTTTGCTGGTGCTCCAGTCTTCGGCACGCAGTGGCTGAATGCCGAAAGTGGCCCGCAATTCTTCGGGCCACCGACAGCATCTCTTGCACGCCCCTGTCGTTTTTTAAATAATTCTGCACCACCAAATTCAATGTATGTGCAGAACATGGGACGTGCTGGAATTTGCCCAGATGTAATGCACGCACAATATTGCTGGCGTTGTCCGATGTCACAAATCCCCAGGACAGTCCAATTGGGGTAAGCCATTCTGCGATGATGTTCCTCAGTTTCCGTAAGAGGTTGTCAGCTGTGTGCCTCTTATGGAAAGCGGTGATATAAAGCGTAGCCTGCCTAGGAACGAGTTGGCGTTTGCGAGATGCTGCTACTGGTGCCGCCGCTGCTGTTCTTGCTGCGGGAGGCAATACATCTACCCAGTGGGCTGCCACAGTCATATAGTCCTGAGTCTGCCCTGCTCCACTTGTCCACATGTCCGTGGTTAAGTGGACATTAGGTACAACTGCATTTTTTAGGACACTGGTGACTCTTTTTCTGACGTCTGTGTACATTTTCGGTATCGCCTGCTTAGAGAAATGGAACCTAGATGGTATTTGGTACCGGGGACACAGTACCTCAATCAAGTCTCTAGTTGCCTGTGAATTAACGGTGGATACCGGACACACGTTTCTCACCACCCAGGCTGACAAGACCTGAGTTATCCGCTTTGCAGCAGGATGACTGCTGTGATATTTCATCTTCCTCGCAAAGGACTGTTGGACAGTCAATTGCTTACTGGAAGTAGTACAAGTGGTCTTCCGACTTCCCCTCTGGTATGACAATCGACTCCCAGGAGCAACAACAGCAGCGCCAGCAGCAAAAGGCGTTACACTCAAGGATGCATCGGAGGAATCCCAGGCAGGAGAGGACTCGTCATTCTTGCCAGTGACATAGCCTGCAGGACTATTGGCTTTCCTGTGTAAGGTGGAAATTGACACTGAGGGAGTTGGCGGTGTGGTTTGCAGGAGCTTGGTTACAAGAGGAAGGGATTTAGTGGTCAGTGGACTGCTTCCGCTGTCATCCAAAGTTTTTGAACTTGTCACTGACTTCTGATGAATGCGGTCCAGGTGACGTATAAGGGAAGATGTTCCTAGGTGGTTAACGTCCTTACCCCCTACTTATTACAGCTTGACAAAGGCAACACACGGCTTGACACCTGTTGTCCGCATTTGTGTTGAAATAATTCCACACCGTAGAGCTGATTTTTTTTTGTATTTTGACCAGGCATGTCAATGGCCATATTCGTCTCACGGACAACAGGTGTCCTCCCGGGTGCCTGACTTAAACAAACCACCTCACCATCAGAGTCCTCCTTGTCAATTTCCTCCCCAGCAACACCCATATCCTCATCCTGGTGTACTTCAACAGTGACATCTTCAATTTGACTATCAGGAACTGGACTGCGGGTGCTCCTTACAGCAGGGGGCGTGCAAGCTCTTCCCGTCCAGTGGCCCTCATTCCAAGTTGTTCGCTCGCAAGCTGCTTTTAGCAGCATTGCACACGCTAAGCCGACGCCTACTGGGAGTGAATCTTAGCTTATCAAAATTGCGAACGAAAGATTCGCAATATTGCGAAAAGACTTCTCTGTGCAGTTTCTGAGTAGCTCGAGACTTACTCTACCAGTGCGATCAGTTCAGTGCTTGTCGTTCCTGGTTTGACGTCACAAACACACCCAGCGTTCACCCAGACACTCCTCCATTTCTCCAGCCACTCCCGCGTTTTTCCCAGAAACGGTAGCGTTTATTCACACATTCCCATAAAACGGCCAGTTTCCGCCCAGAAACACCCACTTCCTGTCAATCGCACTCCGATCTCCAGTACGAAGAAAAAACCTTGTAATGCCGTGAGTAAAATACCAATCTTCATAGCAAATTTACTTGGCGCAGTCGCAGTGCGAACATTGCGCATGTGCAGTTAACGGAAAATCGCTGCGATGTGAAGAAAATTACCGAGCAAACAACTCGGAATGACCACCAGTGTTGGGAAGGTCAGGCATCGCAACCGACACAATTGGACTCTCCTTGGGGATTTGTGATTTAGAAGAACGCACAGTTCTTTGCTGTGCTTTTGCCAGCTTAAGTCTTTTTATTTTTCTAGCGAGAGGATGAGTGCTTCCATCCTCATGTGAATCTGAACCACTAGCCATGAACATAGGCCAGGGCCTCAGCCGTTCCTTGCCACTCCGTGTCGTAAATGGCATATTGGCAAGTTTACGCGTCTCATCAGACGCTTTCAATTTTGATTTTTGGGTCATTTTACTGAACTTTTGTTTTTTAGATTTTACATGCTCTCTACTATGACATTGGGCATCGGCCTTGGCAGACGACGTTGATGGCATTTCATCGTCTCGGCCATGACTAGTGGCAGCAGCTTCAGCACGAGGTGGAAGTGGATCTTGATCTTTCCCTATTTTAACCTCCACATTTTTGTTCTCCATTTTTTAATGTGTGGAATTATATGCCAGTATCAATAGCAATGGCCTACTACTATATATACTGCGCACAACTGAAATGCACCACAGGTATGGATGGATAGTATACTTGACGACACAGAGGTAGGTAGAGCAGTGGCCTTCCGTATCGTACTGCTATGTATACTGGTGGTCACTGTCAGCAAACTGCAAAACTAAAATGCACCACAGGTATAGAATCTAGATGGATAGTATACTTGACGACACAGAGGTAGGTAGAGCAGTGGCCTTCCGTACCGTACTGCTATATATACTGGTGGTCACTGTCAGCAAACTGCAAAACTAAAATGCACCACAGGTATAGAATCTAGATGGATAGTATACTTGACGACACAGAGGTAGGTAGAGCAGTGGCCTACCGTACCGTACTGCTATATATACTGGTGGTCACTGTCAGCAAAACTCTGCACTGTACTCCTCCTATATAATACTGCTGGTCCCCAGTCCCCACAATAAAGCAGTGTGAGCACAGATATATGCAGCACACTGAGCACAGATATGGAGTGTTTTTCAGGCAGACAACGTATACTGGTGGTCACTGGTCAGCAAAACTCTGCACTGTACTCCTCCTATATAATATACTGGTGGTCCCCAGTCCCCACAATAAAGCAGTGTGAGCACAGATATATGCAGCACACTGAGCACAGATATGGAATGTTTTTCAGGAAGACAACGTATACTGGTGGTCACTGTCAGCAAAACTCTGCACTGTACTCCTCCTATATAATATACTGGTGGTCCCCAGTACCCACAATAAAGAACTGTGAGCACAGATATATGCAGCACACTGAGCACAGATATGGAGTGTTTTTCAGGCAGACAACGTATACTGGTGGTCACTGTCAGCAAAACTCTGCACTGTACTCCTCCTATATAATACAGCTGCTCCCCAGTCCCCACAATTAAGCAGTGTGAGCGCAGATATATGCAGCACACTGAGCACAGATATGGAGTGTTTTTCAGGCAGACAACGTATACTGGTGGTCACTGTCAGCAAAACTCTGCACTGTACTCCTCCTATATAATATACTGGTGGTCCCCAGTCCCCACAATAAAGCAGTGTGAGCACAGATATATGCAGCACACTGAGCACAGATATGGAGTGTTTTTCAGGCAGACAACGTATACTGGTGGTCACTGGTCAGCAAAACTCTGCACTGTACTCCTCCTATATAATACAGCTGCTCCCCAGTCCCCACAATTAAGCAATAAGCACAAATATTTGCATCAACATTAATAAACGGAGAGGATGCCAGCCACGTCCTCTCCCTAACATTTCCAATGCACGAGTGAAAATGGCGGCGACACGCGGCTGCTTATATAGAATCCGAATCTCGCGAGAATCCGACAGCGGGATGATGACGTTCGGGCGCGCTCAGGTTAATTGAGCCATACGGGAGAATCCGAGTATGCCTCGGACCCGTGTAAAATGGGTGAAGTTCGGGGGGGTTCGGTTTCCGAGGAACCGAACCCGCTCATCACTAATCAGGGCTGGCCAAACCAGTCCTCGAGATCTACCAACAGTTCACATTTTCCTTACCACTTATCTGGTGCACAGGTGCAATCATTACCAACTGTCACTTTTTCAATTATGTGGTGCATTTATTCCTAACTGACACATTCTACAGATACACAGGTGGCCCTGAAAACATGAACTATTGATAGATCTCGAGGACCAGTTTAGCTACCCCTGCTCTAGACCATGGTAATATTTGAAGTTGCTTAAGCACCATAAAAGGTATTTCAGTGAGTTTTGGATTATCTTGATGGATTTTGTTTTGGGTGCTGCTATCCTTTAAGTTTTGCAAACAATTGTGCATTAGTTGACCTGCAGGTGGGGTGTTGATGACTTTCTGTGTTCCCATTTATTTTTCTATGTGCTGCCTATATTTACAGATGTGTCCACATCAGGGCCGGATTAAGCCTTTGGGGTGCCCGGGGCACTTAAGACAGGGGGGCCACGATGGAAGGCAGGGTATGTATATTAGATTGTGCATACCTCACAACATGACCCATTCCAGGAGGGACAAAATGCTCTTTGCCTGGACTTTCCATTTAATATATAATTGGCATCACCTGTGTTGAACTATTTCATTGATAAGAAAGGTATTTCAACACAGGTGATTGCAATCATAAATTAAGAAGGAAGTCCAGGTAGAGAGCATGTTGTCCATCCTGGAATGTGTCAAACTTAAAATACACATAGAAAAATAAAATAATTTATCTTGTCACATGCAAGAATAACAGCAGCCTTTGTACTACTTACACACTAAGGGGATCATTCTGACCGTTCATGCGCTGCTGTTTTTCGCAGCCGAGCGAACGGGTCTCTAGTGCACATGCGCTGACGCCGTAGTGTGCCGGCGCATGGCAGACAGCCGAAGGCCATTGCAGGGCTGCGAACACCTCTGCCTGATTGACAGGCAGAGGCGGTTGCAGGGCGGGAGGGGGCAGAACGGCGACATTTGGCCGCCGCTTCGTAGGCGTTGTCCGGCCAACGCAGGCGTGGCCAGACTGAACGGGGGGCGGGCTGGTGAGCGAGGAGTAGATCCCGGCCAGCACGCTAAAGCTGCACTGGTCGGGAGCTACATTTGAAGTGCAAAGGCAGTGCGCGCTGGCAGGGAGCTACTTGTTGCATCCCGGGTCACAGCAGCTGCGTGTGACGTCACGCAGCTGCCACAGCTCGCCCCCTCACATGGTCCGGGCACTTGTGCATTTCCCGGACTGCGTCCCCAAAACGGCGGCCATACGCCGCTGGGCCTGCCCCCTCCCACCCAGCGAACGCCTCTGCCTGATCGCTGGGCTGAGATGCTGATAGCATCTCTGGAATGCACACTGCGGCACATGTGCATGCTCAGTTCAGACCTGATCGCCTGCTGTGCTAAAACCAGACTTGCCTACTCTCCCGAATTCTGCGGGAGACACCTGGTTTCTTGGGTAGTCCCCCGCAGCCCCGGAAGAGTGGGCACCCCTCCCGCATTCTGCCCACTTACTGGGAAAGTGGGCTGAATGGGGAGCTATACAGTGCTGAATCGGGGACCAGGCGGAGGGGGCGGAGCTTAATGACGCGATTATATGCTAATCGCGTCATTGAAGCGCCGCCCATATGCAAATACCGCCCAATCGCGGTATTTGTTTGTGGAGTGGGCGGGGCCTGATGACGCAATTGACCCGGCCCCGCCTCCGTCGCCACCCAACTGCTTCTCCTCTCCGAGTATCTCCCGGAGAGGAGAGAAGAAAAGTAGGTAAGTATGGCTAAAACGCACAGCAGTGATCAGGTCTGAATTAGCCCATCTGTGTGTCTCTATCTCTAGACCCAAATGTTTTAGTTGCATAACTGTTTACACTGGGCTCACACCTAAGCTGGGAAGAGGAGAAGCTGGGATCCCTGTGTCACATACAGCTCTCTCCACCCTCCTATCTCTACTCTAGCTCTATCGGTAGCTCTTGAAACATGATACCTCTGTGTCTCTGCCTTCACTGCATACTGTCCTGCTCACATTCTGGTTACTATTTCTGCTGCTGCTTAAAAGGGAAAGCTAGTGACCACGGCATAACTACCACCCGCGCAGCCACTGTGGAGGCTTGGAGGCGTAGGGCTGCAGGGAGCCACCACTGATTGCTGCTGTGAGTCGGGAAAGGAGCGCCTCTTCTGTGTCCCTCCTGGGTCTCCGACGTCGTCGTCGTGTCTGTCAAATGAAGTGCTGGTTCGTGAGCTAATCAGAGCTAGTGGACTGGCAGCCAATCAGGAGACGCAGCTGCCGGTCAGTGAGCTCCGATTGGCTCACGAACCGCCACTTCATTTGACAGACACGCTGCCGGAGACACAGGACGGACACAAGAGAGGCGTGCGCTGTGCCCTCCAGGTCCTTTCCAGACTGTACTCTCCTTCCTGAACAGCAGAGCAGCGGTGAGCGGGGGGAGGGTGTATACCGGGCACTGGGTGGGCTTATTTGGCACTGGGGGCATATGTGTATCTGGTACTGTGGGGGCATATGTGGCACTGGGGGCATATGTGTTTCTGGCACTATGGGGGCATATTTTTATCTGGCACTGTGGGGTAATATCTGGCACTGGGGGCATATGTGGCACTGGGGGCACACCCCTAGCAACAAGCATTACCTCCTTGTAACAAGCTCGACAGCCAGCTCATGAAATCCCTGGCAACAAGCATTACCCCCTATCAACGAGCATGACACCCAGTGCATGAATTCCCTGGCAATGAATATTACCCCCTGGAAACGAGCTTGACACCCAGCACATGATACCCCTGGCAACAAGCATAACCCTGGCAATGAGCATGACACCCTGAGCATGAAAACCCCTGGCACCGTATATGGAACCACGAGCATGAAACCCCTGACAACGAGCAGGTAATTTAAAAGTAATTAGAAGCCTTACTGTAGGGCTTAATTTGTAATGGACATTGCGGTGTGTGGCATAATGTATCACAGACATTGCGGTGTGTGTCATAATGTGTCACAGACATTGTGATGTGTGTCATAATGTGTCACAGGCATTACAGTGTGTGGTATACTATATCCCGGGCATTGTGGTATGTGGTATTATGTCTCAGGGGCATTGCAGTGTGTGGCATAATGTATAACGGGCATTGCGGTGTGTGGCATAAAGTATAACGGGCATTACGGTGTGTGGTATACTATATCACGGGCATTGTGGCATGTGGTATAATGTCTCAGGAGTATTGCAGAGTGTGTCATAATGTGTCACAGGCATGGCGGTGTCTGGTGTACTGTATCACAGGCATTGTATGTGCTATATTGTCTCAGGGGCATTGCAGTGTGTAGCATAATGTATAACGGGCATTGCGATGCATGGCATAATGTGTCACAGGCATTACGGTGTGTGGCATAATGTGTCAGGGGCATTACGGTGAGTGGCATATGGTGTAAGGGGCATTATTGTGTGTGGAACAATGTCTAAGGGCCATTGCAGTATGTGGCATAATATATACTGGGCATTACTATAAGGAGGAAAAATGACAAATAATGTAAGGTTCATGAATCAGGATAATATTTTTCCCTGTGGTGGCTAACGTCTGGGCGTGCAGGTTGCAAAACTGGGGTATGAGATAGTCTTTTCCTGCAATACCACGCCCCTTTAAGCAAAGCCACACCCATTTCAGCAAGGTCACATCCCCTTTTTTGCTCAGATTCATCACTTTTATAGTGGAAATTATGAGTGGGGGGGGGGGGGGGGGGGGCGCCAGAGAATATTTTGGCTTGGGGGAGAAAAATCTCTAGTTAGGCCACTGGCTAGCAATGTCAGTGTACTCTTGCCAGAGGGCCCCTGACAAAGAGGGGCCCGGGTACAGTATGCCCTGCATTCCCCCCTTAATCTGGCTATGGTCCTCATACACTTTTTGCTGCAGTCGCACCAAACATCACTTCCTGGCACGCCAGGCTCATAGGTGTGCACATGGGGGGTGCCTGGTGCGCACAGGAACCCCCTAATGTCAGGCACCCCCCTCACGCACAGTGATCACTGAGCGTGTGATCACACACAGAGCCTGCTGCTCATTACTGTGCCCCCCCCCCCCGTTAAGGTCGTGTCACTATATGTGCATTATTCACTTAACTGTCCAGCGGCTGCACTGGGTACACTCGCAGGGATGTGCGGTGAGCTAAATAGCTCAGGAGGCATTGGCTAGCGCCAGAGCCAGATTTACACGCAATATATGAGCCAAAGCGTACATCTGGCCATTATACACATGTGCAGCAGTATAAACTCCTGGAAATTTGATGAGTTTTGATCAGAGATGTGCGGAAATGTTAGCCAGGTGAGACACTGCCTCACCTGCCATAGACTTTTTACTCCAGAGTTTTGGCTATAAAAATGATTAGAATAATGCAAAGAAGATATTTCAAACATATTCTTTGTATTTTTCATACTGTATATTATATACAGTCAAAACTCTTGCACAAACGTTACTGGTGCACTGTGATGACAGAACCTGCTCCCGGCTCTGCCTTGCAATGTGACGTAATGTCACGCAGCGCGCCCGCCCGTGCTCTCTCTCTCCCCGCACGCCCTCTCTCTATCCTCGTGTTCCACGTTAACTCCACAGCGGAGGAGGAGGAGGACAAATTCACCAGAGAGACAGTAAGTCAGTAAAGTGCTGCAGTTGAGCAGATTGACAGGCAGAGGCGATCGCATTTTCTGCGGGTGCTGCAGAAAATGCAGGCACATGTGCAGGAAGGGCCATGCACATGCACCCGCATCCTCATCGTAGTTTTTGCGGATGGATTGCGTATTGCGATCCAACCTGAATCAGGCCCTCTGTCTATCACTTCTAGAATACAATAGAGAAATTATAGATATATAGGGGTATATGCAATTGCGGTCGAATTCCCGAAATTGTCGAAAAACTGGACTTTTTTGCCAAAAAAAATAATTGACAATGCAATTCAGTTCTTTCCGTCAAAAAAACGGACTTTCAAAATTCGACTTTTTGAAATTCGACATTTGTCAAATTCGACATTTCTGCAATGGTACAAATGCGGCAATTCGACAAAAGTATATTCAATTGAAGTTTTGAAATTCGACAACAATGCTTTTAGACAGTAAATTTGTTATTTTCAATCCGCCACACTTTGGTGGCGGAATCTAATAAAAAAAAATTAAAACATTTTTTTTTTTGGTGTTTTTTTTATTGGTAATAGCATATCTGTTTATATTAAAAGGGATTAGGTACTTGGTTTGTCTTTTTGGGAGGCACAAGTATTATATATATTTTTAAAAATATATATATATATATATTTTTTTTTTAGATGGAATGGTAAAATCCCGGGAAAAAATGGCGTGGGGTCCTCCCTCCAAAGCATAACCAGCCTCGGGCTCTTCGAGCCGGTCCTGGTTCTAAAAATCCGGGGGGAAAATGGACAGGGGATCCCCCGTATTTTTAAAACCAGCACCGGGCTCTGTGCCTGGTGCTGGTGCAAAAAATACGGGGGACAAAAAGAGTAGGGGTCCCCCGTATTTTTTACACCAGCATCGGGCTCCACTAGCTGGACAGATAATGCCACAGCCGGGGGTCACTTTTATACAGCGCCCTGCGGCCGTGGCATTAAATATCCAACTAGTCACCCCTGGCCGGGGTACCCTGGGGGAGTGGGGACCCCTTCAATCAAGGGGTCCCCCCCCAGCCACCCAAGGGCCAGGGGTGAAGCCCGAGGCTGTCCCCCCCATCCAAGGACTGCGGATGGGGGGCTGATAGCCTTGAGAAAATGACAAGAATATTGTTTTTTCCTGTAGTACTACAAGTCCCAGCAAGCCTCCCCCGCAAGCTGGTACTTGGAGAACCACAAGTACCAGCATGCGGGAGAAAAACGGGCCCGCTGGTACCTGTAGTACTACTGAAAAAAAAATACCCAAATAAAAACAGGAGACACACACCTTGAGAGTAAAACTTTATTTCACACCTGCCGACACACACATACTTACCTATGTTGACCCGCCGACTGCCACGTCTCCTGATTCGACGATCCGGGGTACCTGTGAATAAAATTATACTCACCTCAATCCAGTGTCCAGATATAAATCCTCGTACTTGGCAAAAAAAATAAACGAACACCCGGACCAGCGGACTGAAAGGGGTCCCATGTTACACATGGGACCCCTTTCCCCGAATGCAGAGACCCCCCCCCCCGTGACTGCTGTCACAGAAAGGTCTCTTAAGCCAATCAGCGAGCGCAACGTCCTGGCACTCTGCTGATTGGCTGCACGTCTGAGCTGTCAGACAGCGCATCGCAAAGCCTCTCCATTATACTCAATGGTGGGAACTTTGCGGTTAGCGGTGAGGTCACCCGCGGTCAGCGGCTGACCGCGGGTAACCCCACCGCTGATGGCAAAGTTCTCACCATTGAAAGTAATGGAGGGAGCTGTGCGATGCGCTGTCTGAGCTCACACGCGCATACAGCCAATTAGGTGAGTGCAACGAAGTAGCGCTTCCTGATTGGCTGAAGGGACCTCTGTGACAGGAGTCACGTGGGGTCCCGGCATTCGGGGAATGGAACCCCTTTCAGTCCGCTGGTCCGGGTGTTCGTTTATTTTTTTTGCCAAGTACGAGGATTTATATCTGGACACTGGATTGAGGTGAGTATAATTTTATTCACAGGTACCCCGGATCGTCGGATCAGGAGACGTGGCAGTCGGCGGGTCAACATAGGTAAGTATGTGTGTTTCGGCAGGTGTGAAATAAAGTTTTACTCTCAAGGTGTGTGTCTCCTGTTTTTATTTGGGTATTTTTTTTCCAGTAGTACTACAGGTACCAGCGGGCCCATTTTTCTCCCGCATGCTGGTACTTGTGGTTCTCCAAGTACCAGCTTGCGGGGGAGGCTTGCTGGGACTTGTAGTACTACAGGAAAAACCAACATTCTTGTCATTTTCTCAAGGCTATCAGCCCCCCATCCGCAGCCCTTGGATGGGGGGGACAGCCTCGGGCTTCACCCCTGGCCCTTGGGTGGCTGGGGGGGGACCCCTTGATTGAAGGGGTCCCCACTCCCCCAGGGTACCCCGGCCAGGGGTGACTAGTTGGATATTTAATGCCATGGCCGCAGGGCGCTGTATAAAAGTGACCCCCGGCTGTGGCATTATCTGTCCAGCTAGTGGAGCCCGATGCTGGTGTAAAAAATACGGGGGACACCTACTCTTTTTGTCCCCCGTATTTTTTGCACCAGCACCAGGCGCAGAGCCAGGACCAGCTCGAAGAGCCCGAGGCTGGTTATGCTTTGGAGGGGGGACCCCACGCAATTTTTTTGGTTTTTTTTTTTCTAGAGATGAGCGGATTCGGTTTTACTCGGTTTTACTCGGTTCTCAAAACCGAATCTTATTGGCTATCCAAAACACGTGACATCCGTGAGCCAATAAGATTCGGTTTTGAGAACCGAGTAAAACCGAATCCGCTCATCTCTAGTTTTTTCCCATTTTTCCCCATTTTTTAAAAATCGGAACAAAATCCGTCAAATCAGCCGTTTTTCGTCAGCGGGACTGTCGAATCCGTTTTTTATTGAATATGGTCAATTTCGGCACCCACTTGCCGAAATTAGACGGTCGAATTGTGTTGAATTAAAAAACGGCCGAAAAATTGCCGCGATTCGCCGCTAATTGCATATACCCCATAGAATCTGATAGAGGATACACTATATAGAATCCTCCACTAGTCTATTTAAGAAGCTTTAGTAAATTTGCCCCTAGGTGTTTGAGGACACATCTGTATATTTGAGCAGCTTTAAAAAATAAATAGTGTTCTCTTGTAAGGGCACAACTGTTGAAGGCTACGAGTTGACCTTGAAATCATCAACATAACACATCAGATTACTCATTACTGTCAAGCTGCTCACTGTAATTTCTAAAGTACACAGCAAATGAAAGAAATTGTTTCTTGTACAGTTGATTTTTAATGCCTTTATTTGTTAAATGGGAGAACAGTTTCAAGCATACAGTTTTCTAATTTCCATACTCCAGAATTAATTACAATAAAATATTTAGAGGAGGTATTATTCTGGTTCTTAATATTCAAGATTAATGTGAACAGTTTTCCCTTCGCGTAACGGAAATAATTGCCAGCTGGATAACACATTCTACTAACTATCTCCCTGTAGCTGGGACCTGCAATATGCATAGATCACATGGAAAGGCAGCAGAAAACAATGATTAGCGCCTGTATTTTGTTTATTTACTAGTAACGTATAAATTGCCTAACCTGACTTTGAACAAGAACAGACTAAGCGGCAAATAAGAGAATGAGGGCATTTATAACTTCTACCTACACATAGTTATCTACTATTCATTGAAATGGTGGCCTGCCTCAGTTTACAGTGCATCCGGAAAGTATTCACAGTGCTTCACTTTTTCCTCATTTTGTTATGTTATAGCCTTATTCCAAAATGGAATAAATTAATTTTTTCCCTCAAAATTCTACACACAATACCCCATAATGACAACATGAATTTTTGTGATTTTTGCAACTTTATCAAAAATAAAAAAACGAAGAAATCACATGCATATAAGTATTCACAGCCTTTACCATGAAGCTCAAAATTGAGCTCAGGTATATCCTGTTTTCACTGATCATCCTTGAGATGTTCCTACAGTTTAATTGGAGTCCACCTGTGGTAAATTCAGTTGATTGGACATGATTTGGAAAGGCACACACCTGTCTAACACTTGACAGTGCTAGACAGGCCCAACACTTGACAGTGCATGTCTGAGCACATACCAAGCATGAAGTCAAAGGAACTGTCTGTAGACATCCGAGACAGGATTGTCTCAAGGCACAAATCTGGGGAAGGGTACAGAAAAATATCTGCTGCTTTGAAGGTCCCAATGAGTACAGTGTCCTACATCATCCATAAATGGAAGAAGTTTGGAACCACCAGGACTATTTCTAGAGCTGACCTGGCATCTAAACTGAGCGATCAAGGGAGAAGGGCCCTAGTCAGGGAGGTGACCAAGAACCAGATGGTTACTCTGTCAGAGCTACAGCATTTCTCTGTGGAGAGAGGAGAACCTTCCAGAAGGACAACCATCTCTACAGCAATCCACCAATCAGGCCTGTATGGTAGAGTGGCCAGACGGAAGCCACTCCTTAGTTTGCCAAAATGCACCTGAAGGACTCTCAGACCATGAGAAACAAAATTCTCTGGTCTGATGAGACAAAGATTGAACTCTTTGGTGTGAATGCCAGGCGTCATGTTTGGGAGAAAAACAGGCACCGCTCATCACCATGCCAATACCATCCCTACAGTGAAACATGGTGGTGGCAGCATCATTCTTTGGGAAGGTTTTTCAGCGGCAGGAACTGGGAGACTAGTCAGGATAGAGGGAAAGATGAATGCAGCAATGTACAGTGACATCCTGCATGAAAACCTGCTCCAGAGCGCTCTTGACCTCAGACTGAACTCAGACTGGGGTGACGGTTCATCTTTCAGCAGGACAATGACCCTAAGCACACAGCCAAGATATCAAAGGAGTAGCTTCAGGACAACTCTGTGAATGTCCTTGAGTGGCCCAGCTAGAGCCCAGACTTGAATCCGATTGAACATCTCTGAAGAGATCTGAAAATGGCTGTGCACCGATGCTTCCCATCCAACCTGATGGAGCTTGAGAGGTACTGCAAAGAGGAATGGGCAAAACTGCCCAAAGTTAGGTGTGCCAAGCTTGTGGCATCATATTCAAAAAGACTTGAGGCTGTAATTGCTGCCAAAGGTGCATCAACAAAGTATTGAGTAAAGGCTGTGAATACTTATGTACATGTGATTTCTTTTTTAGTTTTTTATTTTAAGAAATTTACAAAAATCTAAAAAACATTTTTCACGTTGTCATTATCAGGTATTGTGGGTAGAATTTTGAGGGAAAATGAATTTATTCCATCTTGGAATAAGTCTGTAACATAACAAAATGTGGAAAAAGTGAAGCGCCGTGAATACTTTCCGGATGCACTGTATACTGAGTATGGTAAATAATGGTTGATTGGGGTGTCATCATTAGGTCAACAATGACAATTTTGACAGTTATGATATCGACATTAAGGTTAGGGTTAGGCTGGGGGTGATTATAGTTAGGCTGTGAGGGCAGGGGGATTAGTGTTAGACACTAGATGTAGGGGTAGGGATTAGAGATAGGGAAGAATGCACTCTGGAAAGCTGTAGGATTGAAGGTATGACTTGAGGATGATGGTCATGTGACTTCCAGGACCAAGAAGATGCTGCTGGGGTCTCTGTACCCATCAGGATGAGGTAAGTGACCGCTGGGCCACCAGGGATGATCTGTCAACACTGTATACATACTTACAATATTATGACCATGCTGTCAACTTTGTGAAAGCGGGACTAATGCTACAGCAGGGGGGGGGGGCACAGTGTGTGATCCCCCCTCTAACATTACAGCAATCAACGACAAACCGGTCTACTCAAGGCGGGATTCCCTCAGAAATTTGCAAGCTCCCCAAAATGGAGGATCAACCAGCCCTGGCCTTGTTGTTCCACAAGTGATGGCATGCCGGGACAGGCTTGATGGGACCTGTTGCTTGTCTGTAACAAACAATATTATTATCTATTCTTTAACCATAACCCTGCGACCACTGCCACAAGTGGTGTGGGAAATAGCCCTGAGGTAAGCCCAGGGATGGTTGTACTTCGGGAGGGGGTCTCCTGACCTTAGCCACATAACACCTACAATCTCCAGCTTTGCAGCAAGGGTTTGTATGATCTGCTGGATCTTTTTAATATACGGGGTGTGCAATAAGTTTGCCGTATGTGCAGTGCATAGGTAGAGTCTGGTTGTGTAATCTTAGACTAAAGTTCTTGTGAAATGTCGAGGCACAGAACCATATATAAGCAGCATTACACACGGAAGAAGTCAGCATGTTCTCCGCCTTCATGAACTCATTATGGAGCTCAACAGAGGCCACTGGAGAGCTATGATCTTCTATGGTGACAAGAGTGTTCTGTGACAGCAGGAAAGTTTGACCAACTGCAAGCTGTTTTTGGGGAGGAAACACCATCCCGAACCACTGTGTCTGAGTAAATAAAAATAAATAGAGAGCTGTGAAAAGAGAATGTTACTTGCAATATCAACTGAATATTTAATAGCTCTTTTTGTGAAAAGGTTGCAGGTTTTTCCGGAGTTAAAAGCAGAGCAGTTAAGGATTCCTAATTGTGCCACCTGGTGGTGTTCTGCATCAAGCAACCGCTAACTAGCTGTCTCTATTGTACCTTATGCTGCTTGGTATTCACTGTCATGGCTGGTCTCCTGTGTTCTGCTCCCACGTGGACACTTCTGAAAGCGGCGATTTGGCACTTCCGGTTTCCGAGTCACGTGGTCCAACATGTTTTATGGATGCGCACTTACTCATGGATGCCTGGGAGGTTCATGGGGTTCTTTATTTATAGTTTAAAAAGTGAAAAAACTTTATTGGTTATTTGATTAAAAAAACGGAAGCAGTTTCCTGGTAACCTCACGCTTTCTAATTTCAATGCTATTGCATATATATATATATATATATATATATAAAGGTATGCCATTAAACAGTATTGATTCTATTTCTAGCATTCTTTTAGAATAAATACTTTTTAATAGCATACTTTTATTCTATTTTTATCATTACCATGAGCCATCATAACATCTCTTACTAATTTAAAATTTTACTACATACACAAAAAATATATATGCAGTTCTATGTATAGCAGTAACTTATTGCACACCCCTTATACAGACACTTTACCTGATATAAATATTTCAGAATAAAGATTTTAAAACCTACTGTATATGTATATTTGACATGGAATAGCATAAGTTGCAATGTCATGTAAATGGCCCTCAGAACACCTCTATTTATAGTGATTTAATAAGTTTGCCTTCCAAAATAACTAGGTAATGTCATGCTGCTGAAAAAATAATCTCAAGTCAAGAGACCATCTTCAATTGGGGATATAGTTATGTGACCGGCGGTCAGGAGATCGCCGGTCACATTATCGACGGCTACATCTCGCCGCCCTCTAAATCCCAACAGTAGGCATGCCAACTAGCAGGGACTATTCCCACTCGTGGGTGTCCACAAAACCCATAGAGTGGGAACAGAACCTGTGGTGAGTGGCACAGCTTGCCACCGAGCTCGCAGCGTGACGAGTGCAGTGAGTCCGCAAGGGGCTGTATTCCGCCGCCGGGATCTCATGGCCTTTATGCTGACCGCCGGTAACCCCAGTGGCGGTAACACATACCCAACCCTTCAATTGTGTAGATATACTGCCCTATTTTCTGCAGTATAGATATTAATAAAACATGTTCTAATTTTTTTTACATTTAAATGTATGTAGGCAATGACAGGTATCCCACAATGTCATCTCTATATCTCTCTGTGCTCTCCTCCAGCACAGTAGTGCTGTCAGTAAATATTTTAGTGTATAGCTTAGCAATGTCTAAATACCTCTATTGAGCATTTTGCTTTTCAGTTTATATTTTGCTGCAGAATAAACCACTTTGGACTATGGGCCTAATTCAAGGTTGATTGCAAATACAAAATCTTCCTCTAATGGGCAAAACCATGTGCACTGCAGGGGGGGGGGGGGGGGCAACAGACATAACATGTGCAGAGAGAGTTACATTTGGGTGGCTTATATTGTTTCTGTGCAGGGTAAATGCTGGCTGCATCATTTTTAAACTGCAATTTAGATTTTTGTTTGAGCACACCCTACCAGGGCCGGATTGGACATAGAAGCCACAGGGAGTTTCCCTGGTGGGCCAATTGGTGTGCGGGGCCGCCTGTCCTACGTAGCCCCGCCCCCCCAAGCTGTGAACCATTTACGGAAATAACTGCAGGCAGCGGTCGCTATGGGGAGAGCAGGCCCTCCTTCCTCCCTTTCACAATACCTGCTTAATGTCTTGCTGCGGTCGCAGTCAGGAGAGCTGGCCCCCGCCCCCCGCACGTCAGCAGCTTATGCTGCGCGCCCCCCCCCCCCTTCGTCAACAGCTTGTTCCTTTCAGGAGAGCCATCCTCCTCTCCCGCACGTCACCAGCTTATGCTGCGCCCATCCGTCCCCGTCCCCCCTCCCTCAACAGCTTGTGCCTATCAGGAGAGCTGCCCCCCCGCACGTCACCAGCATATGTTCTCTTACCCCCTGCGCACGTCACCAGCTTATGCTGCCAACACTGCCAGTATCTAGTGAGCGGCCTCACCCCACCCAGCTGACCAGAAGAGGAGGTCTCAGACGTCATCAGCGCGGACCGTGTGGGAAGGGAAGGTGCGGCCGCAGTGGGTTCACATACTGCAGTAGGAGAGGTAAGGCTCGCTCACGTACTGCAAAAGAGTGATTCTGCTAAATGCATGTTCCTCTCCTGAGGTGAGGTGCAATTTTATGTCTGGGGGGGTGAGGTGCAATTTTATGATTTTATGGCTGGGGGAGGTGTAATTTTTATGTCGGGTGGGGTGGGGGTGTGAGGTGTAAATTTATGGCTAGGGGGTGAAGTGTAATTTTATGTTGGAGTTGGGGGTGAGGTGTAATTTTATGTCGGGGGCGTGAGGTGTAATTTTATGTTGGAGGTGGGGGTGAGGTGTAATTTTATGTCGGGGGTGGAGGTGAGGTGTAATTTTATGTCGGGGGATGGGGGTGAGGTGTAATTTTATGTTGGGGTGGGCAGGCCAGGTTTGGCCATTGCAGTAACCGGGGAATATCCCGGTGGGCCGATTGGGGTGTGGGGTTGCCTGTCATAAGCGGCACTGCCCCCCTCCACGTCACCTGCTAACTGATGAGTGCGCTGCGGGCAGTGGCCGCTGTCAGGAGAGCCAGCATCCCCCCCTCCCCGTCACCTGCTTACTGGTGAGCGCTGCGGCCAGCGGCCGCTATCTGGAGAGCCGGCCCGTCCCCATCCGGCTGACCAGAAGAGGTAAGAGAAGGTGCGGTCGCAGTGGGGTATCAGGTGCTCCCTCATCTCTCCACCTGGCAGCAGTGTGCCCCCTCATCCCTCCCCCTGGCAGCAGTGTGCCCCCTCATCTCTCCAGCAGCAGCAGTGTGCCGCCGCATCCCTCCTCCCGGCATCAGTGTGCACCCTCATCCCGCCACCTGGCCGGTTGACACCCTTTACCTGGCTGGTTTGCACCCATTCCCTCTCTGCCCCAGGTGGATGGTTCTAGTCTGCCTTTGTCCTGCTATAGACCAGATCACATCGAGCTTGGTACTGCATATAGCAGGTCTTTATGTGTATAATGACGCAGACTACATATTTTTTGGGGGGGTTGTTTAATGTATGTCTATGTGCTTTACCTGGCGCAAAGTGTATAACGTGCTCTACCGGGTGCAAAGTGTATAACGTGCTTTTCCTGATGCAATGTAAAAAATGTGCTCTGCCTGGCACAATGTGTATAACGTGCTCTACCTGGCGCAGAGTGTATAGGAGATTCTACCTGGTGCAATGTGCATAATGTGCTCTGCCTGGCGCAATGTGTATAATGTGCTCTACCTGTTCGCAGAGCGTATAGGAGATTTTACCTGGTGCAATGTGTATAACGTGCTCTACCTGGGGCAGAGTGTATAGGAGATTCTACCTGGTGCAATGTGTATAACGTGCTCTACCTGGTGCAATGTGTATAATGTGCTTTACAAGGTGCAATGTGTATAATGTGCTTTACAAGGTGCAATGTGTATAATGTGCTCTGCCTGACGCAAAGTGTATAACGTGCAGAGTGTATAGGAGGTTCTACCTGGTGCAATGTGTATAAGCGGCACTACTGTGTGGTGTAATATGATTTGCCACTATTATGTGGCCATGCCCCTTCCCCACAAAGCCACTCCCCTAAATTTTTGCAGCGCGCCTTCGGTGTGCACTGTACCTTCTTTTGGGTATAGGAAGAGGAGCACCAATTCACTTTCTGCCAAAGGGCGCCAAAATGCCTACTTACAGCTCTGGTGCAGGGTGTCCTGTATGCTACACAGCCCAGCAGCATTATCACCCCCCCCCCCCCCCCTTACAACACTATTGTAGTGTCAAAATCAACTCTGTGTTTTTATATTTTAATCATTAATAAGATTTAATAAGAACCTTCATTCCAATGGGACCCAGAAAAGGACAGGTAGTACCCCAATTTTTAAAAAAGTGAGTGGTCCCTGGGACCCACATTTTTTTTCCGGCTCAGCACGATCACTGGGTTATGAGGTGTAATATTATTTTGAAGTGTTAATCCCGCCTACTTTGGTATTGGCTCCGCCTACAGTTGGTTTGGTGCCACCCACATGAGGCCACTTTTAGAAATGTTTCCAGGGCCACTTTTGTTTCCCAATCCACCCCTGCACCCCACCCAAATCTAACTCTCATTGCATATGATATATGTGCCCCACCTGCAGTGCACATGGTTTTGCCCACTAGAGGAAGATGTTACTTTTGTGATCAACCTTGAATTAGGCCCTATACTCCTTGGGCCTAATTCAGATATGATCGTAGATGTGCTAACACATCTACAATCAGTCTTCAGACATGCGGGGGGACGCCCAGCACAGGGCTATTCCGGCCCGCATGTCAGGCCCGACCCCTCCCGCACAAGTACAAAAGCATCGCACAGCGGCGATGCTTTTGTACTGGAAGAGTAGCTCCCAGCCAGCGCAGCTCCTGCGCGCTGGCAGGGAGCTACTCGTCGCTGCCTGGGTCACAGCGGCTGCGGCCCACGACCCAACGGTCCAGGCAAGCCTGCAACCCAGGATGCGGCGAGAAGCTCCCTGCCAGTGCGTAGGATCTGCGCTGGTAGGGAGCTACTCATCAGGTACAAAAGCATCGCTGCCGTGCGATGCTTTGTACCTGTGCGGCGGGGCAGAGCGAGACATGTGGGGCGGAGACTAGCACTGTGTTGAGCGTCCCCCCACATGTCTATGAAAGTGATTGTAGATGTACTAAATTTAGCACATCTACGATCAACTCTGAATTATCCTCTTAGTTTGGTGGCCTGCTGAAGTTAATGAACCTGGACAGGGTACACACACTGACAAGAGGGGCATAATTGTATCATCTTGGGGTGTGGTTACACTTTCCTCACACTGCTGGGCCCTCAGAGATACCTGACCTACTGGCAGCTTGATGTTTCGGTCAGGACACCCATCTCGGCGGGCATCTGAATTTGTCCGCCCAGCTGTGACATCAGTCCCTGCAGTGCACGGATGGTCGGTGGACTGCCCATGCACACATCCAGATGCATATCTTTAGATATAACTGCCATCGGCTGTGCCGCACACCCGACGCGATATGTCTGTGCATGACATCGTTCACAGACAATTGGGTGCACAGTACACAGCAGCCAACGTGTTCTTCATATTTCTGCCGTTCATTGGAGCGGACAATGTATCACCTAGTGTATACTCAGCTAAAGTCACAGATTTAACAAGCTTGGCAAATTAGCTTTTCTCCTGCAGGGTCCACAGGTTATCCACAGGATAATAGAAGAAAAAGTGATTGCACATGGTGCTACCATATAAACCGAGTATGATGTAAACAATGCTTACTTTCCTTCAACAAATACAATTTGTATTACTGATGATCGCTCACTAGCAACTTTTTGCTGCGCAGCGATCATCTCAACCGTGGCTAAACTGCGCATGCGTATGCACCACAGTGAGCAGGCGTGTCTTACGAGTTCAAAGCGGTTCGTTGCTGAGAGATGGATTTAACAAAGAATCCATTCGCACAGCCGAACGCACGGTGATTGACAGGAAGAGGGCGTTTATGGGTGTCAACTGACCGTTTTCAAGGAGTGGTTGGAAAAATGCAGGCGTGTCCAGGCATTTGCAGGGCGGGTGTCTGACGTCAAATCCGGACCAGACACGCTGAAATGATCGCAAGGGCTGAGTAAGTCTAGAGCTACTTAGAAACTGCACAAAATGTTTTCGGCCCGCTCGGCAGCACAGGCGTTCGCACACCTGCAAAGCAAAAATACACTCCCCCGTGGGCGGCGACTATTTGATCGCAAGCCAGCAAAAAGTTGCTAGCGAGCGATCAACTCGGAATGACCCCCCATAGTTATGAAAAGTTGAAACAAACAAACAAACAAACAAACAAACATAGTGCAACAAGTACAGGTAAACAATCGTTTGAAGATTTATTGGTTCCACTCACATAAGCAAGTTTAAACACTGCATATTGTCCTCAAATGGCATATAGTCCAGATCCAAATGTACATCTCAGTGAACTGGAAACTCAGAAGGATAGATATATAGTGCGACACAGCTCCATATGTTTAAAAAGACATTTAATCAGACAAATGCACACTCACATAAAAAACATTTTGTAAAAGCATATATCACCCATTGGGTGTAAGTCACACTGGAAGTCACCATTGAGCGGACGTTACCAGCCTTTGGCCGGAACACGGGGAGAAGGTAAGGCGTCGGTTCCACTTAGCAAAGGATACGCAAGACACAGCCGCACTGTTTTCGGGAAAGAGACTACCGAACAGTAGCTGACGTGGCTGCCACCTCGGGTTCTCCAGCACTTGGCCCCAGGGATCATAGGCTCCAGGAATTAGTTTAAGGCCGCGATACCTGGGGTTGATGTCAGCAGTGGGGAGTAAGAGGCTCCCCTGGTCGTCCCTCCCCCGGTTCATGACTAGTTTCTTCCGAGTTTCCCGCCATGAACTGATTTCCCGCTTCCGCCTGAGACGCTCTGTATCTAAAAGGACCCAGTCGCAGCATAGGCGGCTGTGTGACTGATGCGTCAGTGTTCACTTGGGCATTTGCGTTGATTGTGGGTTCATTGGGACATTTGTGTACACTATTAGCGTTTGGATCCACTCAGCGTTCACTAACATATTGATCGATCCTGGATGTGGGGTGAAGTCTCACTATATCCCACTCTCCTGAGCCGTGATACAACACTAAATCTCTACCTACAGTACCATTAAGTACAAGTAGTTGGATAAGTGCCTGATGCATATGAGTCTGTAAACTATTGCTGCTGTTTCTTTCACTGTGCGACTGAATAAGTTTAAGGTCCTATATAAGGTAATGCAGTAATATGTTTCTCCTACATACTTGAAATGTATCTGTAGTTGAATATGTGCTCTTATTGCTTATTATACCAATGCAGGGGTGGCCAACCAGTCACAAACAAAGAGCCAAAAAATCTTATTAGGCATGTCAAAAAGCCGACATCAAGCCACAGGCGCACATGCAAAAATGGGGTGTGGCCTTGTGCCTGCTAGGCCACGCCTCTGGTATAAAATACATTTAAAAAGCCAGATCCACATAAAATAAATTTTTTTAAAGCCAGATCCAACATAAAATAAATTTAAAAAGCCACTTCCACATACCCTACTGTGTCACTCCAGCCAGCTACCTCATGTGTCACTCCTGCTAGCACACTCCTACAGTATGTCACTACAGCCAGCTCCCCCATGAGTCACTCCTCCCAGCACTCTCCTGTGTCACTCCTGCCAGGACCCTCATGTGTCACTACAGCCCCCCCCCGAAAATACACCTCGTGCCATTGCAGCAGCCCCTTATGTGTCCTCTGTTTGCCAGTGGGTGTCTCACCTCTAGTATCTGGCTCTGTCAGTTCTCAGCCTCCGTAGTGCTGCTGCTGCCTGTCTGGCTGGAGTGCAGCAGTTTCTGGATCTTTTGTGGTCACGTGACTTCGAGTGTCGGGAGCCACATTTGAATAAAGAAAGTGCCGCATGAGTCTCAAGAGCCACAGGTTGGCCACCGCTGTACTAATGTATAACCGGTGACTTATTGCAAGTGTGATTGCTGACTTTACTATTTATGTCAGTTTCTGTGTATTCTGATCCTTAATGCTGGTGCAAAGCAGGGAGGGATTGGATTGTATGTCACTTTAACAAGTTTTAAAGTTATTTTAGCCACAAATTTTGTAGTTAGCACTGTACAGGTGTGTGATTTAATTAGCATGTCTAAGAGAGGCAAGAGCGAAGAGGATACACTCTCCACAGCAGCACCAACACTCATTTCATGTTTGTCTTGCAAAGCTGGGTTAACCTCTCAGGATCTGGTTCAAAATGGATTATGTGCAAACTGTTTTAGCTTTCACCAAAGCCTCCTGAATAATCCAAGGCAGGCAGAGGTTCAAGTTGAACCCCCATGGGCTACTCTTGCACAGACATTATCCAGTATAGCTGAGCAGATAATGCCAGCTCCTATACCAGGGATAGGTTACCCTATTAACTCTTACATGCAACATTCCCCCTGGGGTTTATCACATCCAGTCCAAGAATCTGCAGCTTTTCAACAAAAACAAGCGGAAAGGCTGGGGGAAGTAAATCACATAAAAGTGACACAACATCTTCACAGTCTACACATGTTTCAGATGGGGACTCGTCAGAGGATGAGGACTCATCACATTCTCCGGGACTGCATACCTGAGCTAATTTGTGCTATGAAAGCCATTCTATCTTTAAAGGAGGCAGCAAAGCCTTTGTTAAAATCTAAGGCACCTGTGTTTATCCTTCCCAAAACAGTTAGGACTGAATTTCCTGAGTCAGAACAGCTGACGGAAATTATGCAAGAGACTTGGGTAACACCCAGTAAGAAGTTAAGAATTCCAAAGAAATGGAATTCCCATTATCCTCTTCCAGCTGGGGACTGTTTAAAAAGGGAGGTGCCTCCCAAAGTAGATACGCATGTCATTCGATTGGTGCGAAAATCTACATTACCTCTGCCTTCAACATCATTAAATTATGTCATGGATAGGAAAATAGATGTTTTTTTAAAAACCATTTCTTCCTTATCTGGGGAAATTGTAAGACCAGCCATTGCTTCAGCCTGGATGGCAAAAGCAGTGGTAGCCTGGGCTGATGCATTGGAGGATGATCTTTCTTTGGCATCTAGAAAGCAAAAATCTCATATTGCACATATTAAACAGTCGGCTATTTTTATGGAAAACCTACAAAAGAATTAGTGTGGGCGCACAATTGTAAAATTATATTTATAGATAATTAGTATCAATTTGTATATACTGTATGATATAACTTTGGTAGCTGCTGGTTTAATAAATTTATTTAGAAAATACACTTAAATACAATATATTAAAAAATACAATTTCACATTTTCTATAAAACACACACAATATAGGCCATATCATGCACATATAAAATGCAAGATTAGCAATAGCTGGTCTGGTCTTAAATTGTTAGTGGATAAGCAAGAAGAAACTGTATTTAGTAGCAATGATGGTTTAGTAAGCACAGTCTGTTGTTAATAGCACAGTCTTTAAAAATTAGAATTAGAAATTAGAAAAAATAATATTAAAGTGAATGTCACGGGAACACATTAAAAAAAAAGGTTGGCAATTCCTTCCCATTGGTGTTGGTTTATGCCGTAGGGGACTTGGACGCTCATGTAATTGCATTTCCAAGGCACGGTATTTGCCATCGTCTCCCCCTACCCCCATCGCCCTTCCCCCCTGGAAGCCTGCACAGATCATGCAGTAGACAGGGAGGGAATTCAGGTCCTGTGCAATACACAAACGCAGAAGATCTACAGTACTGTTTTGCTCAGTTAGTTGCATCAGAATACACTCATTTCTACTCATTGCCGCTGTGTAGTTGCATTTAGCATAAAGAATCGCTCCTGCAGATGTACTCTGATTTATATGAAACTTGTGTGCACCCTTCCATTGACTGTCTTACAATGAAAATAAAATAATACAGTGTATTATTACAATAAAAAGAAAAGAAAGGCACATCAGGACTCGAAATCTGGACCCCCAGCGTGGGAGGTGGGAGCCTTCATCGCTAGCATTTCTAAAGCACGGTATTTTCCACCGCCTCCCGCTAGCCCACCATTCCCATTATGCCTTAGGGAACTCAGACGCTCATGTTCTGTACGTGTATTTTAAAAGCACGGTGTTTATACATTGTACTGTACATTCTTCCTTTTACACAATTAGTTGCGTCTCCATACACATACAGTACTCTACAGTAGGTCACCATCTTTTTCCACCGCCTCCCATTACGCCTACAGTATTAACATTACAGTCGTCACTGACCAATTGCCAGAGCTGTAGATCAATCCGCCGCTATACTGTACGATCGAAAGTACTGGATTAGTGGAGCATTAGTCACCCAGTGGTGGAGATGTGTAATGCATGCTGAGTATCTAGAATCGCCTCAACGCGCCTGCCTGTGATTACACTCAGCTATCGCCATAGCGTGACTAAACGTCCGTCTAGGCGGAGAATCGGTCAAGATAAAGGTGGCTACATCTGTAGATCTCATTGCGTCCCATCAGAACAAGAAAGTTCCCGCATACGGGTCAAGAACAAAGGATCCCAGAGCGTCCTTTGTGGATGCCCTGTCAGTAAGATTGGACTTTCGTCTGGCCTATGTGTTTCCACCGATCGTCCTGATGCGAAAGGTAATACAAGGAAAGGGCACCGTGATACCAATAGCTTTGGCTTGGCCCAGAAGACATTGGTACACAGATCTGCAGAGGCTGTCGATGGATGTTCTATTCCTACTCCCTCAGCGTCCAGATCTACTGTCTCAGGGTGCTTGCTATTACAAGCATTGCTCTTGAGACTTCCGTCCTGAAAGCAAGAGGATTCTCACAACAGATAATTCATACAATGCTCAGAGCAAGGAAACCATCCTCAGCTCGCATTTATCACAGAATATGGCAAGCCTATGTTCAATGGTGTAGTGAACGGAAATTTGACCCTAGGTCTTTCAGAGTTTCCAGAGTCCTAGCATTCCTTCAGGTAGGAATGGACAAAGGTCTACGGGTGGCTTCCTTGAGAGTACACGTGTGAGTATTGACTGTATGGTTCCAAAAGAAAATTGCTAACCTTCAGGATGTCTCGCCTGATTAGGGCTCTCTATGATGTTCCTGCCTTGAGCTTTGGAAAACAACTGAATTGCCTGAGCCAGGAGGCGGGGATATGGAGGAGGCCTGTTGCATTCTGGGAGGCCGAAAGCTTTGATCGTTGGTGCCAATCCGCTGACAATACCTCATATCCCAATGTTTATCCTGTGGATACTGTGAACTTAGGAGAAATAGAATTATCGACGGTAAGGCTACCATAACTACGTATTTTTGTAGGTTGGGATTAGGGCATAAAACAGCAATAGTGGAGAATAGTTTCATAGCACAGTCATCTCAGAGCAGATTACCAAGTGCTGCAATTAATGAGGTTTAGACTGTGGGGTCCATTTACACATTAAAATGGTATATGTTCAAATTTTGATTGGTGTCGAAGAAACGGTCACCCAGCATTCAATGTTTTTTTACACTTACTGACTGAAGAACAATATTTACCTCCATAGGATTTCCAGCTAATTGTAGTTCTTTTTTTTAATGAAGTGTTTGCTTTTGATTTATTAGTTTATTTCAACTTATTTTTATTGTTCATGAAAGGCAAACAAGTTTTCCTAGAAAACATGTCAGAGAGGAAATCACTTTAAACGTTCCACATTATGCAACAAGTTTAAAAACAGCAAACAGGATGCTGCATTATTTGATAATAGACGTACAGTGTGGGTCAGAGGAAATTCCTACTGGAAACACAGTTTACATATAGTTTACTAACTCTGACATAGAAAATGCAATAACATCAACGGGAAATTAATACTTATTAGAAAAATACTGTAATGTATGTTTTGTAGTTTGCTCTGTATAATAGAACTTTTTTCATCGTTGAAAACTGATCGCTCATTTGCAGCTTGAATTACCTAAAAGAGAGAAACAAGTGGTTTTTAATAACACTTTTTACCATGATGGATGAACTGACCCATTATATACAGGTGGTCTACTGTATGTTAGCAGTTCTTGATATCCTTACCAGTGGCAAACGCAGGATTTCTAGAGGGGGGTTTCCAAATGCAATCTCCATATATTCCACATTATAGATGATCTATAGCAGCGGTTCTCAACCTCGGTCCTCAAGTACACCCTACAGTTCATGTTTTTCAGGTCTCCTCACAGGACTGCAAGTGAAATAATTAGCTCCCCCTGTGGGTCTTTTAAAATGTGTCAGTGAGTAATAAATACACCTGTTCAACTGCTAGGTGACCTGGAAAACATGAACTGTTGGGGGTACTTGAGGACCGAGGTTGAGAACCACTGATCTATTGTATAGGCTGTAAGAAACATATTTAAATTATATAAATAATATAAGTGGTCTGGAAAAGGTTAAACATACTATAATAAAGGCACAAACATTATGGAACTAGTACCTCACTTTCTAAGCAAACATTCTCCCACCTCATGGTAAGGCTCCTGACTCTTCTTTCTGGTAGCTACTCTTTGGTCCAGTGCACTGAATGAGGGCTCAGAACCACACACACAGCAAACTTTGTAGAAAAGCTGCTACTGGGTATGTGCAGCAGCTCTGCATGATGCGGCGGCAGCTCTAGTAATCGTATTCTATACCATTGCTATTGTTGTCATAGTTTGCCACTTGCCAAGGGGAGGGGGTTTCTGGGCAACCAGAAATCCCCCCTGCGTGGGCCTATGCTTACATTACCGACGGCCAAAGCAAAGCTGACTAATACGCAGGGCTGTTGAGAAATCAACGATGCCAGGGTACTGGAGGCATAACCAAATTCATGATGTGGCTACAATCCCTTAAAAAGAAACCCTGAAAAAATCTTTGCGCAGGGACTGCAAATATGTACTTAGCAGCTTACCCGGTACCTGCTGGACCCTTCCAGCATGCCCTGACCCCGGTAGTCAGCACTTGCCACCCTTGCTCATGGTGCCCCTGTTCATAGGTCAGGTGTGTGAATTACTCAAAGCACACAGACCAATATTTAGCCTCACATTGGGCCCGATTCATGTATGGATTGCACATTGTATGGAGTGCACAACTGTCTAATTAAAATTCTAATGCAGGAGGAGGTGTCTGTAGGAGATAGATGCCTCCTGTTAGCATTAGTGAGGATCTGAGTGCTGCATCTGAGGATACAGCATTGGATCACCATTATGACCAGTGCCGTTTTTTGTGGTGGGTTAGCTGTTCGATCGTATGGGGCACCTGCCGTGGCACTTTTCATGAAACTTCACCCCCCAAGCATAGTACTATGGCGGGAGGAGGGGAAGCAGAATATCAGTGCTAACGGGCTGGCGCCCATCAGCGAGTATACATACATACATACACCCTTGACAATGAGCATTACCCTTGGCAACGAGCATCACCCTTGGCAACGAGCATGGATCCCAGAGCATGAAACCCCTGGCAACGAGCATGACACCCAGCACATGAAACCCCTGGCAATGAGCGTGAAAACCAGCACATGAAAGCCATGACAACCAGCGTGACACCCAGTGCATGAAACCCCTGGCAACAAGCATGACACCCAGCGCATAAAACCCCTGGCAACAAGCAGCCTTACTGTAGGGGTTAGTGTGTCAGGAACATTGCGGAGTGTGGCATAATATGGTGGAGAGGCATAATATGGTGCAAGAGACATTACTGTGTGGGGCTTAATATGATGGAATGTTTTTTTTTTCCTGTGGGGGCCGGGTCTGTTGTTGCAGGGTCAAAAACTGAGGTAGTCTTTTTCTGTGAGACCACGCCCATCTTAGCAAGACCACACCCATTTTAGTGTGGCCACACCCCTCACTAGGAGCCTTTTTCTTAATACATCTAGTGGGCCGCATTTTTGAATGTCTGGGGGAGGGGGGGGGCACATTTTTTAAATGCTCGCACTGGGAGCCAACTTGTCTAGAAACAGCCCTGATTGTTACCATCACGATCATCGGCCGCGATGGTTGCAGGCACCGGCCAAACTGTATAGCTGAAGCTTACTTAGGCTGGCCATAGGATCTGGATACCGGGGTCCAGGAAGTCTGTGTCTGGTGATGCAGTCCCTGGTTCTGTCATGCCTTCAAAATGGAGGTGACACAGTGCCGGGTGCCACCCCTGCTCTACCCACCAAATGCCGCAGAATGTCAATCATGCTGTGGCTGACAGGGGGCTGCGAGTGGCATCACAAGACCTGTTCTATACATATGCAGACCCCTAACATAGTATTTGTACTAAAACCATCGTTTTGCATACATATATGAATCAGGTCCATTGTGCACTATGTTGTCTTCTCCATTGTATATTTTTGGTTTACAATTCGATACTGTCCATGAGTAAAGTCGGATTGAATAAAGTATCCAGCTCTGCACAACCTACCGCAGTGGTGAGTAAGATACTGAGAATCTCTCTAGGAGTCACCAGTGGACATCAGTGATGTTAAGCCACCAATAGAATTATGGGGTCTATTTACTAAGACTTGGATGGAGGTAAAGTGGACGGGGATAAAGTACCAGCCAATCAGTTCTAACTGTCATATTTCAAACATAGCCTTGCATGGCAGTTAGGAGCTGTTTGACTGGTACTTTATCTCCATCCAAGGCTTAGTAAATAGACCCCTATATCACTAATACTTACTAACTACAGTAATTGAAATAAAGACACGTATGCAAAAGATTGAGGTCACAGCCCAATTTATTGATCAAATTTATTAATTAAATTAAGCATGGCGGCAGAAAAAAAAACAGTGCTACCTCAGCTACCATGCCTGTTTATAGCGAAATCTTTAACAAATATATAATGAATATCCTTCTCTTTTGTTATTGATCGATCGCAGTTCCGCAGGGACGATGCTTAGCAAAAATGTGGAAAAGAAAGGGGTATTATAGAGACCAGGCAGCAAAGTGTACTACTGTAGAACTACAAGTCTCAGGTTACCTGTGTTTTATACAGAACATCTCAATTGACCCTTATGTCTTATACCTAAACATTTGGCTTGAATATACACATTACATAATTTATGGGAAATACATTTAATTGATCAAAATGCACCATCACACTCATTCATATCCAACTTCAAGGCATTGATCCTTATCCGAGCCTGTTAATTGCTCTTCCCAGCCAGATATCTCGGATTCTGTCTGACTTAAGGTCCATACACACGGAGCAATATAACTGAGCGATTTTGACAATATAGTCAAAATCGCTCAGAAAGTTAGTGCATATCTCTCCATGTGTACACAGCCAGCGATAGCGATGCGCGTCCCCGCCAGGTCGCTATCGCTGCTAAAAATAGACTGTGCAGGCAAGTCAATTTTGGCTATGTCGCTGGGAAAGACAAAGCATCCCCTTGCTTGAATGAGTTAGCCAAAATCGCCCATAGCCAAAATCGCTGGAAAAGTTAGTCAAAATTTCTGGTAAAGTTAGTCAAAATCTCCTACTGCCAGTTCAAGGGAAATCGCTCAGTCACAATCTCTTAAGGCCCGTACACACTGGTCGATATATCGGCCGTTCTCTTGAACGGCCGATATATCGCGGGACCGTCGGCCAGTGTGTACGGGCGATACGTCTGTGAACTCCGTCGTTCACAGACGTATCGCGTCGGCTGCGCAGCACAGCCGACGGCCAATATATCTAGCGATATATTGGCGCGTCGCTGTGTGTGTACGGGGCGGGCGGTCGTCCGACCGCCCGTACACATGCTGCGGCGGCCGGTGGTGATTGACAGGTGAACTGGGCGGGCGCCCGCCCGCCCAGTTCATGACGTCAGTCTCCCGACGGATCGGGCAGTGTGTATGCACAGCACACTGCCCGATCCGTACATAGATATATCTGCAGATCAATTGATCTGCAGATATATCTACTAGTGTGTACCCACCTTTAGTCAAAATCTCTCCGTGTGTATGCACCTTTAGAGTTTTTCTGAGGGTATCCAAAAGCTGATACTCTGCCCTTTCGGTGGACACTGGCAGCTTGTCACTACTATGCCCAGAACCAGAGATATCAGCCTTCCAGCAGCTGGTCCCTGCTCCAGCTCCACACTCCTGATATGCAGTTTTATATATTCATCGGTGGATTGCTCTGGCTCCTAAACTCTGATCCCCAAGTCTCCAGTACCTCCAGAAAGGTGGGACTCTCTAGCTTTTTGTTATTTCATTGAAAGCTAAGAAATCTATTTCCAGGAATGGAAGATATCGTCAGTCAAGCAAGCAGCCCTCCAACCAGAAAATTATGAATATTAAGCCCACTCCACTATCCACCCCTCCCCTGTGTATTAAACACCTCTTACCTCCCTGGAAGTCATGTACCGGGGCCTCTTCATTCAGCCCAATGCCTCTTCTACAGTTTAGTGTTCTCCCTCCCACCCCATCTCCCACCATCTGTGCAGTAAAGGAGTAATTAGCAGGAATTACTGCTCCAGGTCCTACATGCTGAACGGAAGACAGAACACCCCCTAGCTGCCACTGATAACACCCCCCACCCCTACCGCTGGAGGATGGGTAGGTGCTCCAGTGCATTGCTTTGCACAGGGGCCTACACTGCTAAGACGGCCCTTGCTACAGACCACAGATGTAAGGTTTCATAGAAGTTGCATGGAAGCTACTGTATGAATGCTGCACGAATGTAAGCCTATGTGTGTGAGGAGAGACTACACACTATGGAGCCCTTATAGTGTAAATCCATTGCTGAAAGATGGGATTCACAGAGAGACAGCCTGAGGTTATGAGATAGGATGTAGTCAAAATGTCGACAATAACAATATCAACATTCATAATGCCGACCACAATTTCAACATTATATTAGGGTTAGGCTGCGGGGAAGGGGGTGTTAGGGTTAGCCATTACAGGGAGGGTTTAGGGTTAGGGGTAAGGATTAGGGTTGGGCTAAAATACTCAACTGAATGCTGTAGGATGGTAGGTCTGACCGAGAAGTCACATGACCACCAGGCCCTGGAAGACGCAGCTGGAGCCTACATTATTAATGTCGCCATATCATGCCACACCCGGATAAGACACCTGTATAATGTTTACTGAGGGCCACAGCGAGGCCTAGTGTGAGGGGACCCCCCACTGAAGTGTAAATGGTGCAATGGCAGCTGAAGATACACTTTGGAGTAGTGTAAGAGCTGCATTGTGAGAACTTGGAAGAGAATTGAGCCTGTACGCTGTGAGATGCAGGGGGAGGAGATTCTAGCAGATTGTTGTACAGAGCCTGTACTCTGTGAGATGCAGGGGGAGGAGATTCCAGCAGTGTGTTGTACTGAGCCTGAATGCTGTGAGATGCAGGGGGAGGAGATTCTAGCAGTGTGTTGTACTGAGCCTGTACTCTGTGAGATGCAGGGGGAGGAGATTCTAGCAGTGTGTTGTACTGATCCTGTACGCTGTGAGATGCAGGGCGAGGAGATTTCAGCAGTGTGTTGCACTGAGCCTGAACGCTGTGAGATGCCTGGGGAGGAGATTCTAGCAGTGTGTTGTACTGAGCCTGTACTCTGTGAGATGCAGAGGGAGGAGATTCTAGCAGTGTGTTGTACTGAGCCTGTACTCTGTGAGATGCAGGGGGAGGAGATTCTAACAGGGTGTTGTACTGATCCTGTATGCTGTGAGATGCAGGGGGAGGAGATTCCAGCTGGGTGTTGTACTGATCCTGTACTCTGTGAGATGCAGGGGAGGAGATTCTAGCAGTGTGTTGTACTGAGCCTGTACGCTGTGAGATGCAGGGGGAGGAGATTCTAGCAGTGTGTTGTACTGAGCCTGTACTCTGTGAGATGCAGGGGAAGGAGATTCCAGCTGTGTGTTCTACTGAGCCTGAACGCTGTGAGATGCAGGCGGAGGAGATTCTAGCAGTGTGTTGTACTGAGCCTGTACACTGTGAGATGCAGGGGGAGGAGATTCTAGCAGTGTGTTGTACTGAGCCTGTACACTGTGAGATGCAGGGGAGGAGATTCTAGCAGTGTGTTGTACCGAGCCTGTACTCTGTGAGATGCAGGGGGAGGAGATTCTAGCAGTGTGTTGTACTGAGCCTGTACTCTGTGAGATGCAGGGGGAGGAGATTCCAGCAGTGTATTGTACTGATCCTGTATGCTGTGAGATGCAGGGGGAGGAGATTCTAGCAGTGTATTGTACTGATCCTGTACGCTGTGAGATGCAGGGGGAGGAGATTCTAGCAGTGTGTTGTACTGAGCCTGAATGCTGTGAGATGCAGGGGGAGGAGATTCCAGCAGTGTGTTGTACTGAGCCTGTACTCTGTGAGATGCAGGGGGAGGAGATTCTAGCAGTGTATTGTACTGAGCCTGTATGCTGTGAGATGCAGGGGGAGGAGATTCCAGCAGGGTGTTGTACTGAGCCTGTACTCTGTGAGATGCAGGGGGAGTAGATTCTAGCAGTGTATTGTACTGATCCTGTATGCTGTGAGATGCAGGGGGAGGAGATTCTAGCAGTGTGTTGTACTGAGCCTGACCACTGTGAGATACAGGGGGAGGAGATTCTAGCAGTGTGTTGTACTGAGCCTGACCACTGTGAGATGCAGGGGGAGGAGATTCCAGCAGTGTATTGTACTGATCCTGTATGCTGTGAGATGCAGGGGGAGGAGATTCTAGCAGTGTATTGTACTGATCCTGTACGCTGTGAGATGCAGGGGGAGGAGATTCTAGCAGTGTGTTGTACTGAGCCTGAATGCTGTGAGATGCAGGGGGAGGAGATTCCATCAGTGTGTTGTACTGATCCTGTACGCTGTGAGATGCAGGGGGAGGAGATTCCAGCAGGGTGTTGTACTGATCCTGTACTCTGTGAGATGCAGGGGGAGGAGATTCTAGCAGTGTGTTGTACTGATCCTGTACTCTGTGAGATGCAGGGGGAGGAGATTCTAGCAGTGTGTTGTACTGAGCCTGTACACTGTGAGATGCAGGGGAAGGAGATTCCAGCTGTGTGTTCTACTGAGCCTGAACGCTGTGAGATGCAGGCGGAGGAGATTCTAGCAGTGTGTTGTACTGAGCCTGTACACTGTGAGATGCAGGGGGAGGAGATTCTAGCAGTGTGTTGTACTGAGCCTGTACACTGTGAGATGCAGGGGAGGAGATTCTAGCAGTGTGTTGTACCGAGCCTGTACTCTGTGAGATGCAGGGGGAGGAGATTCTAGCAGTGTGTTGTACTGAGCCTGTACTCTGTGAGATGCAGGGGGAGGAGATTCCAGCAGTGTATTGTACTGATCCTGTATGCTGTGAGATGCAGGGGGAGGAGATTCTAGCAGTGTATTGTACTGATCCTGTACGCTGTGAGATGCAGGGGGAGGAGATTCTAGCAGTGTGTTGTACTGAGCCTGAATGCTGTGAGATGCAGGGGGAGGAGATTCCAGCAGTGTGTTGTACTGAGCCTGTACTCTGTGAGATGCAGGGGGAGGAGATTCTAGCAGTGTATTGTACTGAGCCTGTATGCTGTGAGATGCAGGGGGAGTAGATTCCAGCAGGGTGTTGTACTGAGCCTGTACTCTGTGAGATGCAGGGGGAGTAGATTCTAGCAGTGTATTGTACTGATCCTGTATGCTGTGAGATGCAGGGGGAGGAGATTCTAGCAGTGTGTTGTACTGAGCCTGACCACTGTGAGATACAGGGGGAGGAGATTCTAGCAGTGTGTTGTACTGAGCCTGACCACTGTGAGATGCAGGGGGAGGAGATTCCAGCAGTGTATTGTACTGATCCTGTATGCTGTGAGATGCAGGGGGAGGAGATTCTAGCAGTGTATTGTACTGATCCTGTACGCTGTGAGATGCAGGGGGAGGAGATTCTAGCAGTGTGTTGTACTGAGCCTGAATGCTGTGAGATGCAGGGGGAGGAGATTCCATCAGTGTGTTGTACTGATCCTGTATGCTGTGAGATGCAGGGGGAGGAGATTCCAGCAGGGTGTTGTACTGATCCTGTACTCTGTGAGATGCAGGGGGAGGAGATTCTAGCAGTGTGTTGTACTGAGCCTGTACGCTGTGAGATGCAGGGGGAGGAGATTCTAGCAGTGTGTTGTACTGAGCCTGTACGCTGTGAGATGCAGGGGAGGAGATTCTATCAGTGTGTTGTACTGAGCCTGTACTCTGTGAGATGCAGGGGGTGGAGATTCCAGCAGTGTGTTCTACTGAGCCTGAACGCTGTGAGATGCAGGGGGAGGAGATTCTAGCAGTGTGTTGTACTGATCCTGTACTCTGTGAGATGCAGGGGGAGGAGATTCTAGCAGTGTGTTGTACTTAGCCTGTACACTGTGAGATGCAGGGGGAGGAGATTCTAGCAGTGTGTTGTACTGATCCTGTACTCTGTGAGATGCAGGGGGGGGAGATTCTAGCAGTGTGTTGTACTGAGCCTGTACTCTGTGAGATGCAGGGGGAGGAGATTCCAGCAGTGTGTTGTACTGAGCCTGTACTCTGTGAGATGCAGGGGGAGGAGATTCCAGCAGGGTGTTGTACTGATCCTGTACTCTGTGAGATGCAGGGGGAGGAGATTCTAGCAGTGTGTTGTACTGAGCCTGTACTCTGTGAGATGCAGGGGGAGGAGATTCTAGCAGTTTGTTGTACTGAGCCTGTACTCTGTGAGATGCAGGGGGAGGAGATTCTAGCAGTTTGTTATACTGAGGCTGTACGCTGTGAGATGCAGGGGGAGGAATTCTAGCAGTGTGTTGTACTGAGCCTGTACTCTGTGAGATGCAGGGGGAGGAGATTCCAGCAGTGTTTTCTACTGAGCCTGTACGCTGTGAGATGCAGGGGGAGGAGATTCCAGCAGTGTGTTGTACTGATCCTGTACTCTGTGAGATGCAGGGGGAGGAGATTCTAGCAGTGTGTTGTACTGAGCCTGTACACTGTGAGATGCAGGGGGAGGAGATTCTAGCAGTGTGTTGTACTGAGCCTGAACGCTGTGAGATGCAGGGGGAGGAGATTCTAGCAGTGTGTTGTACTGAGCCTGTACTCTGTGAGATGCAGGGGGAGGAGATTCTAGCAGTGTGTTGTACTGAGCCTGTACACTGTGAGATGCAGGGGGATGAGATTCTAGCAGTGTGTTCTACTGAGCCTGAACGCTGTGAGATGCAGGGGGAGGAGATTCTAGCAATGTGTTGTACTGTGCCTGTACTCTGTGAGATGCAGGGGGAGGAGATTCCAGCAGTGTGTTCTACTGAGCGTGAATGCTGTGAGATGCAGGGGGAGGAGATTCTAGCAGTGTGTTGTACTGATCCTGTACTCTGTGAGATGCAGGGGGAGGAGATTCCAGCAGTGTGTTCTACTGAGCCTGAACGCTGTGAGATGCAGGGGGAGGAGATTCTAGCAGTGTGTTGTACTGATCCTGTACTCTGTGAGATGCAGGGGGAGGAGATTCTAGCTGTGTGTTCGACTGAGCCTTTTGTACTGAGCCTGTACTCTGTGAGATGCAGGGGGAGGAGATTCTAGCAGTGTATTGTACTTAGTGATGAGCACCGGAAATTTTTCGGGTTTTGTGTTTTGGTTTTGGGTTCGGTTCCGCGGCCGTGTTTTGGGTTCGAACGCGTTTTGGCAAAACCTCACCGAATTTTTTTTGTCGGATTCGGGTGTGTTTTGGATTCGGGTGTTTTTTTCAAAAAACCCTAAAAAACAGCTTAAATCATAGAATTTGGGGGTCATTTTGATCCCAAAGTATTATTAACCTCAATAACCATAATTTCCACTCATTTTCAGTCTATTCTGAACACCTCACACCTCACAATATTATTTTTAGTCCTAAAATTTGCACCGAGGTCGCTGGATGGCTAAGCTAAGCGACCCAAGTGGCCGACACAAACACCTGGCCCATCTAGGAGTGGCACTGCAGTGTCACGCAGGATGGCCCTTCCAAAAAACACTCCCCAAACAGCACATGACGCAAAGAAAAAAAGAGGAGCAATGAGGTAGCTGTGTGAGTAAGCTAAGCGACCCTAGTGGCCGACACAAACACCTGGCCCATCTAGGAGTGGCACTGCAGTGTCACGCAGGATGGCCCTTCCAAAAAACACTCCCCAAACAGCACATGACGCAAAGAAAAAAAGAGGCGCAATGAGGTAGCTGTGTGAGTAAGCTAAGCGACCCTAGTGGCCGACACAAACACCTGGCCCATCTAGGAGTGGCACTGCAGTGTCACGCAGGATGGCCCTTCCAGAAAACACTCCCCAAACAGCACATGACGCAAAGAAAAAAAGAGGCGCAATGAAGTAGCTGTGTGAGTAAGCTAAGCGACCCTAGTGGCCGACACAAACACCTGGCCCATCTAGGAGTGGCACTGCAGTGTCACGCAGGATGGCCCTTCCAAAAAACACCCCCCAAACAGCACATGACGCAAAGAAAAATGAAAGAAAAAAGAGGTGCAAGATGGAATTGTCCTTGGGCCCTCCCACCCACCCTTATGTTGTATAAACAGGACATGCACACTTTAACCAACCCATCATTTCAGTGACAGGGTCTGCCACACGACTGTGACTGAAATGACGGGTTAGTTTGGACCCCCACCAAAAAAGAAGCAATTAATCTCTCCTTGCACAAACTGGCTCTACAGAGGCAAGATGTCCACCTCATCATCATCCTCCGATATATCACCGTGTACATCCCCCTCCTCACAGATTATCAATTCGTCCCCACTGGAATCCACCATCTCAGCTCCCTGTGTACTTTGTGGAGGCAATTGCTGCTGGTCAATGTCTCCACGGAGGAATTGATTATAATTCATTTTAATGAACATCATCTTCTCCACATTTTCTGGATGTAACCTCGTACGCCGATTGCTGACAAGGTGAGCGGCGGCACTAAACACTCTTTCGGAGTACACACTTGTGGGAGGGCAACTTAGGTAGAATAAAGCCAGTTTGTGCAAGGGCCTCCAAATTGCCTCTTTTTCCTGCCAGTATAAGTACGGACTGTCTGACGTGCCTACTTGGATGCGGTCACTCATATAATCCTCCACCATTCTTTCAATGGGGAGAGAATCATATGCAGTGACAGTAGACAACATGTCCGTAATCGTTGTCAGGTCCTTCAGTCCGGACCAGATGTCAGCATTAGCAGTCGCTCCAGACTGCCCTGCATCACCGCCAGCGGGTGGGCTCGGAATTCTGAGCCTTTTCCTCGCACCCCCAGTTGCGGGAGAATGTGAAGGAGGAGATGTTGACAGGTCGCGTTCCGCTTGACTTGACAATTTTGTCACCAGCAGTTCTTTGAACCCCAGCAGACTTGTGTCTGCCGGAAAGAGAGATCCAAGGTAGGTTTTAAATCTAGGATCGAGCACGGTGGTCAAAATGTAGTGCTCTGATTGCAACAGATTGACCACCCGTGAATCCTTGTTAAGCGAATTAAGGGCTCCATCCACAAGTCCCACATGCCTAGCGGAATCGCTCTGTGTTAGCTCCTCCTTCAATGTCTCCAGCTTCTTCTGCAAAAGCCTGATGAGGGGAATGACCTGGCTCAGGCTGGCAGTGTCTGAACTGACTTCACGTGTGGCAAGTTCAAAAGGTTGCAGAACCTTGCACAACGTTGAAATCATTCTCCACTGCGCTTGAGACAGGTGCATTCCACCTCCTATATCGTGCTCAGTTGTATAGGCTTGAATGGCCTTTTGCTGCTCCTCCAACCTCTGAAGCATATAGAGGGTTGAATTCCACCTCGTTACCACTTCTTGCTTCAGATGATGGCAGGGCAGGTTCAGGCGTTTTTGGTGGTGCTCCAGTCTTCTGTATGTGGTGCCTGTATGCCGAAAGTGTCCCGCAATTCTTCTGGCCACCGACAGCATCTCTTGCACGCCCCTCTCGTCTTTTAAATAATTCTGCACCACCAAATTCAAGGTATGTGCAAAACATGGGACGTGCTGGAATTTGCCCAGATTTAATGCACACACAATATTGCTGGCGTTGTCCGATGCCACAAATCCACAGGAGAGTCCAATTGGGGTAAGCCATTCTGCGATGATCTTCCTCAGTTGCCGTAAGAGGTTTTTAGCTGTGTGCGTATTCTGGAAAGCGGTGATACAAAGCGTAGCCTGCCTAGGAAAGAGTTGGCGTTTGCGAGATGCTGCTACTGGTGCCGCCGCTGCTGTTCTTGCGGCGGGAGTCCATACATCTACCCAGTGGGCTGTCACAGTCATATAGTCCTGAGCCTGCCCTGCTCCACTTGTCCACATGTCCGTGGTTAAGTGGACATTGGGTACAACTGCATTTTTTAGGACACTGGTGAGTCTTTTTCTGAGGTCTGTGTACATTTTCGGTATCGCCTGCCTAGAGAAATGGAACCTAGATGGTATTTGGTACCGGGGACACAGTACCTCCAACAAGTCTCTAGTTGCCTCTGCAGTAATGATGGATACCGTAACCACGTTTCTCACCGCCCAGGATGCCAAGGCCTCAGTTATCCGCTTTGCAGCAGGATGACTGCTGTGATATTTCATCTTCCTCGCAAAGGACTGTTGGACAGTCAATTGCTTGGTGGAAGTAGTAAAAGTGGTATTACGAGTACGACTTCCCCTCTGGGATGACCATCGACTCCCAGCAGCAACAACAGCAGCGCCAGCAGCAGTAGGCGTTACACGCAAGGATGCATCGGAGGAATCCCAGGCAGGAGAGGACTCGTCATAATTGCCAGTGACATGGCCTGCAGGACTATTGGCATTCCTGGGGAAGGAGGAAATTGACACTGAGGGAGTTGGTGGGGTGGTTTGCGTGAGCTTGGTTACAAGAGGAAGGGATTTACTGGTCAGTGGACTGCTTCCGCTGTCGCCCAAAGTTTTTGAACTTGTCACTGACTTATGATGAATGCGCTGCAGGTGACGTATAAGGGAGGATGTTCCGAGGTGGTTAACGTCCTTACCCCTACTTATTACAGCTTGACAAAGGCAACACACGGCTTGACAAATGTTGTCCGCATTTCTGTTGAAATACTTCCACACCGAAGAGCTGATTTTTTTGGTATTTTCACCAGGCATGTCAATGGCCCTATTCCTCCCACGGACAACAGGTGTCTCCCCGGGTGCCTGACTTAAACAAACCACCTCACCATCAGAATCCTCCTGGTCAATTTCCTCCCCAGCGCCAGCAACACCCATATCCTCCTCATCCTGGTGTACTTCAACACTGACATCTTCAATCTGACTATCAGGAACTGGACTGCGGGTGCTCCTTCCAGCACTTGCAGGGGGCGTGCAAATGGTGGAAGGCGCATGCTCTTCACGTCCAGTGTTGGGAAGGTCAGGCATCGCAAACGACACAATTGGACTCTCCTTGTGGATTTGTGATTTCGAAGAACGCACAGTTCTTTGCTGTGCTTTTGCCAGCTTGAGTCTTTTCATTTTTCTAGCGAGAGGCTGAGTGCTTCCATCCTCATGTGAAGCTGAACCACTAGCCATGAACATAGGCCAGGGCCTCAGCCGTTCCTTGCCACTCCGTTTGGTAAATGGCATATTGGCAAGTTTACGCTTCTCCTCCGACAATTTTATTTTAGATTTTTGAGTCCTTTTTTTACTGATATTTGGTGTTTTGGATTTTACATGCTCTGTACTATGACATTGGGCATCGGCCTTCGCAGACGACGTTGCTGGCATTTCATCGTCTCGGCCATGACTAGTGGCAGCAGCTTCAGCACGAGGTGGAAGTCGATCTTGATCTTTCCCTATTTTTGGAACCTCAACATTTTTGTTCTCCATATTTTAATAGGCGCAACTAAAAGGCACCTCAGGTAAACAATGGAGATGGATGGATACTAGTATACTTATGGATTGACGAGCGACTGCCGACACAGAGGTAGCTACAGCCGTGGACTACCGTACTGCGTCTGCTGCTAATATAGACTGGATGATAATGATATAAAAAATATATATATATATCACTACTGCAGCCGGACAGGTATATATTATATAATGACGGACCTGCTGGACACTGTCAGCTCACCACTGCAGACTCCTAAAGTAAGCTACTAGTAGTATCAAGAAGATAGGAAAAAAAAAAAAAAAACACCACAGGTAGGTGGTATACAATTATGGATGGACGAGCGACTGCCGACACAGAGGTAGCTACAGCTGTGGACTACCGTACTGCGTCTGCTGCTAATATAGACTGGATGATAATGATATAAAAAATATATATATATATCACTACTGCAGCCGGACAGGTATATATTATATAATGACGGACCTGCTGGACACTGTCAGCTCAGCACTGCAGACTCCTAAAGTAAGCTACTAGTAGTATCAAGAAGATAGAAAAAAAAAAACACCACAGGTAGGTGGTATACAATTATGGATGGACTAGCGACTGCCGACACAGAGGTAGCTACAGCCGTGGACTACCGTACTGCGTCTGCTGCTAATATAGACTGGATGATAATGAGATATAAAATATATATATATCACTACTGCAGCCGGACAGGTATATATTATATAATGACGGACCTGCTGGACACTGTCAGCTCAGCACTGCAGACTCCTAAAGTAAGCTACTAGTATCAAGAAGATAGAAAAAAAAAACACCACAGGTAGGTGGTATACAATTATGGATGGACGAGCGACTGCCGACACAGAGGTAGCTACAGCCGTGGACTACCGTACTGCGTCTGCTGCTAATATAGACTGGATGATAATGATATAAAAAAAAAATATATATATATCACTACTGCAGCCTGACAGGTATATATTATATAATGACGGACCTGCTGGACACTGTCAGCTCAGCACTGCAGACTCCTAAAGTAAGCTACTAGTAGTATCAAGAAGATAGAAAAAAAAAACACCACAGGTAGGTGGTATACAATTATGGATGGACTAGCGACTGCCGACACAGAGGTAGCTACAGCCGTGGACTACCGTACTGCGTCTGCTGCTAATATAGACTGGATGATAATGATATAAAAAAATATATATATATATCACTACTGCAGCCGGACAGGTATATATTATATAATGACGGACCTGCTGGACACTGTCAGCTCAGCACTGCAGACTCCTAAAGTAAGCTACAAGTAGTATCAAGAAGATAGAAAAAAAAAACACCACAGGTAGGTGGTATACAATTATGGATGGACGAGCGACTGCCGACACAGAGGTAGCTACAGCCGTGGACTACCGTACTGCGTCTGCTGCTAATATAGACAGGATGATAATGATATAAAAAATATATATATATATCATTACTGCAGCCGGACAGGTATATATTATATAATGACGGACCTGCTGGACACTGTCAGCTCAGCACTGCAGACTCCTAAAGTAAGCTACTAGTATCAAGAAGATAGAAAAAAAAAACACCACAGGTAGGTGGTATACAATTATGGATGGACGAGCGACTGCCGACACAGAGGTAGCTACAGCCGTGGACTACCGTACTGCGTCTGCTGCTAATATAGACTGGATGATAATGATATAAAAATATATATATATATCACTACTGCAGCCGGACAGGTATATATTATATAATGACGGACCTGCTGGACACTGTCAGCTCAGCACTGCAGACTCCTAAAGTAAGCAACTAGTAGTATCAAGAAGATAGAAAAAAAAAACACCACAGGTAGGTGGTATACAATTATGGATGGACTAGCGACTGCCGACACAGAGGTAGCTACAGCCGTGGACTACCGTACTGCGTCTGCTGCTAATATAGACTGGATGATAATGATATAAAAAAAAATATATATATCACTACTGCAGCCGGACAGGTATATATTATATAATGACGGACCTGCTGGACACTGTCAGCTCAGCACTGCAGACTCCTAAAGTAAGCTACTAGTAGTATCAAGAAGATAGAAAAAAAAAAACACCACAGGTAGGTGGTATACAATTATGGATGGACGAGCGACTGCCGACACAGAGGTAGCTACAGCCGTGGACTACCGTACTGCGTCTGCTGCTAATATAGACTGGATGATAATGATATAAAAAATATATATATATCACTACTGCAGCCGGACAGGTATATATTATATAATGACGGACCTGCTGGACACTGTCAGCTCAGCACTGCAGACTCCTAAAGTAAGCTACTAGTAGTATCAAGAAGATAGAAAAAAAAAAACACCACAGGTAGGTGGTATACAATTATGGGTGGACTAGCGACTGCCGACACAGAGGTAGCTACAGCCGTGGACTACCGTACTGCGTCTGCTGCTAATATAGACTGGATGATAATGAGATATAAAATATATATATATATCACTACTGCAGCCGGACAGGTATATATTATATAATGACGGACCTGCTGGACACTGTCAGCTCAGCACTGCAGACTCCTAAAGTAAGCTACTAGTATCAAGAAGATAGAAAAAAAAAAACACCACAGGTAGGTGGTATACAATTATGGATGGACGAGCGACTGCCGACACAGAGGTAGCTACAGCCGTGGACTACCGTACTGCGTCTGCTGCTAATATAGACTGGATGATAATGATATAAAAAATATATATATATATCACTACTGCAGCCGGACAGGTATATATTATATAATGACGGACCTGCTGGACACTGTCAGCTCAGCACTGCAGACTCCTAAAGTAAGCTACTAGTAGTATCAAGAAGATAGAAAAAAAACAAACACCACAGGTAGGTGGTATACAATTATGGATGGACTAGCGACTGCCGACACAGAGGTAGCTACAGCCGTGGACTACCGTACTGCATCTGCTGCTAATATAGACTGGATGATAATGATATAAAAAATATATATATATATCACTACTGCAGCCGGACAGGTATATATTATATAATGACGGACCTGCTGGACACTGTCAGCTCAGCACTGCAGACTCCTAAAGTAAGCTACTAGTAGTATCAAGAAGATAGAAAAAAAAAAACACCACAGGTAGGTGGTATACAATTATGGATGGACTAGCGACTGCCGACACAGAGGTAGCTACAGCCGTGGACTACCGTACTGCGTCTGCTGCTAATATAGACTGGATGATAATGAGATATAAAATATATATATATCACTACTGCAGCCGGACAGGTATATATTATATAATGACGGACCTGCTGGACACTGTCAGCTCAGCACTGCAGACTCCTAAAGTAAGCTACTAGTATCAAGAAGATAGAAAAAAAAAACACCACAGGTAGGTGGTATACAATTATGGATGGATGAGCGACTGCCGACACAGAGGTAGCTACAGCCGTGGACTACCGTACTGCGTCTGCTGCTAATATAGACTGGATGATAATGATATAAAAAATATATATATATATATATATCACTACTGCAGCCGGACAGGTATATATTATATAATGACGGACCTGCTGGACACTGTCAGCTCAGCACTGCAGACTCCTAAAGTAAGCTACTAGTAGTATCAAGAAGATAGAAAAAAAAAAAACACCACAGGTAGGTGGTATACAATTATGGTTGGACGAGCGACTGCCGACACAGAGGTAGCTACAGCCATGGACTACCGTACTGCGTCTGCTGCTAATATAGACTGGATGATAATGAGATATAAAATATATATATATCACTACTGCAGCCGGACAGGTATATATTATATAATGACGGACCTGCTGGACACTGTCAGCTCAGCACTGCAGACTCCTAAAGTAAGCTACTAGTATCAAGAAGATAGAAAAAAAAAAACACTACGGGTAGGTGGTATACAATTATGGATGGACGAGCGACTGCCGACACAGAGGTAGCTACAGCCGTGGACTACCGTACTGCGTCTGCTGCTAATATAGACTGGATGATAATGATATAAAAAATATATATATATATCATCACTACTGCAGCCGGACAGGTATATATTATATAATGACGGACCTGCTGGACACTGTCAGCTCAGCACTGCAGACTCCTAAAGTAAGCTACTAGTATCAAGAAGATAGAAAAAAAAAACACCACGGGTAGGTGGTATACAATTATGGATGGACGAGCGACTGCCGACACAGAGGTAGCTACAGCTGTGGACTACCGTACTGCGTCTGCTGCTAATATAGACTGGATGATAATGATATAAAAAATATATATATATATATCACTACTGCAGCCGGACAGGTATATATTATATAATGACGGACCTGCTGGACACTGTCAGCTCAGCACTGCAGACTCCTAAAGTAAGCTACTAGTAGTATCAAGAAGATAGAAAAAAAAAACACCACAGGTAGGTGGTATACAATTATGGATGGACTAGCGACTGCCGACACAGAGGTAGCTACAGCCGTGGACTACCGTACTGCGTCTGCTGCTAATATAGACTGGATGATAATGAGATATAAAATATATATATATCACTACTGCAGCCGGACAGGTATATATTATATAATGACGGACCTGCTGGACACTGTCAGCTCAGCACTGCAGACTCCTAAAGTAAGCTACTAGTATCAAGAAGATAGAAAAAAAAAAACACCACAGGTAGGTGGTATACAATTATGGATGGACGAGCGACTGCCGACACAGAGGTAGCTACAGCCGTGGACTACCGTACTGCGTCTGCTGCTAATATAGACTGGATGATAATGATATAAAAAAAATATATATATATATCACTACTGCAGCCGGACAGGTATATATTATATAATGACGGACCTGCTGGACACTGTCAGCTCAGCACTGCAGACTCCTAAAGTAAGCTACTAGTAGTATCAAGAAGATAGAAAAAAAAAAACACCACAGGTAGGTGGTATACAATTATGGATGGACTAGCGACTGCCGACACAGAGGTAGCTACAGCCGTGGACTACCGTACTGCGTCTGCTGCTAATATAGACTGGATGATAATGATATAAAAAAATATATATATATATCACTACTGCAGCCGGACAGGTATATATTATATAATGACGGACCTGCTGGACACTGTCAGCTCAGCACTGCAGACTCCTAAAGTAAGCTACAAGTAGTATCAAGAAGATAGAAAAAAAAAACACCACAGGTAGGTGGTATACAATTATGGATGGACGAGCGACTGCCGACACAGAGGTAGCTACAGCCGTGGACTACCGTACTGCGTCTGCTGCTAATATAGACTGGATGATAATGATATAAAAAATATATATATATATCATTACTGCAGCCGGACAGGTATATATTATATAATGACGGACCTGCTGGACACTGTCAGCTCAGCACTGCAGACTCCTAAAGTAAGCTACTAGTATCAAGAAGATAGAAAAAAAAAACACCACAGGTAGGTGGTATACAATTATGGATGGACGAGCGACTGCCGACACAGAGGTAGCTACAGCCGTGGACTACCGTACTGCGTCTGCTGCTAATATAGACTGGATGATAATGATATAAAAATATATATATATATCACTACTGCAGCCGGACAGGTATATATTATATAATGACGGACCTGCTGGACACTGTCAGCTCAGCACTGCAGACTCCTAAAGTAAGCAACTAGTAGTATCAAGAAGATAGAAAAAAAAAAACACCACAGGTAGGTGGTATACAATTATGGATGGACTAGCGACTGCCGACACAGAGGTAGCTACAGCCGTGGACTACCGTACTGCGTCTGCTGCTAATATAGACTGGATGATAATGATATAAAAAAAAATATATATATATCACTACTGCAGCCGGACAGGTATATATTATATAATGACGGACCTGCTGGACACTGTCAGCTCAGCACTGCAGACTCCTAAAGTAAGCTACTAGTAGTATCAAGAAGATAGAAAAAAAAAAACACCACAGGTAGGTGGTATACAATTATGGATGGACGAGCGACTGCCGACACAGAGGTAGCTACAGCCGTGGACTACCGTACTGCGTCTGCTGCTAATATAGACTGGATGATAATGATATAAAAAATATATATATATCACTACTGCAGCCGGACAGGTATATATTATATAATGACGGACCTGCTGGACACTGTCAGCTCAGCACTGCAGACTCCTAAAGTAAGCTACTAGTAGTATCAAGAAGATAGAAAAAAAAAAACACCACAGGTAGGTGGTATACAATTATGGGTGGACTAGCGACTGCCGACACAGAGGTAGCTACAGCCGTGGACTACCGTACTGCGTCTGCTGCTAATATAGACTGGATGATAATGAGATATAAAATATATATATATATATATCACTACTGCAGCCGGACAGGTATATATTATATAATGACGGACCTGCTGGACACTGTCAGCTCAGCACTGCAGACTCCTAAAGTAAGCTACTAGTATCAAGAAGATAGAAAAAAAAAAACACCACAGGTAGGTGGTATACAATTATGGATGGACGAGCGACTGCCGACACAGAGGTAGCTACAGCCGTGGACTACCGTACTGCGTCTGCTGCTAATATAGACTGGATGATAATGATATAAAAAATATATATATATATCACTACTGCAGCCGGACAGGTATATATTATATAATGACGGACCTGCTGGACACTGTCAGCTCAGCACTGCAGACTCCTAAAGTAAGCTACTAGTAGTATCAAGAAGATAGAAAAAAAACAAACACCACAGGTAGGTGGTATACAATTATGGATGGACTAGCGACTGCCGACACAGAGGTAGCTACAGCCGTGGACTACCGTACTGCATCTGCTGCTAATATAGACTGGATGATAATGATATAAAAAATATATATATATATCACTACTGCAGCCGGACAGGTATATATTATATAATGACGGACCTGCTGGACACTGTCAGCTCAGCACTGCAGACTCCTAAAGTAAGCTACTAGTAGTATCAAGAAGATAGAAAAAAAAAAACACCACAGGTAGGTGGTATACAATTATGGATGGACTAGCGACTGCCGACACAGAGGTAGCTACAGCCGTGGACTACCGTACTGCGTCTGCTGCTAATATAGACTGGATGATAATGAGATATAAAATATATATATATCACTACTGCAGCCGGACAGGTATATATTATATAATGACGGACCTGCTGGACACTGTCAGCTCAGCACTGCAGACTCCTAAAGTAAGCTACTAGTATCAAGAAGATAGAAAAAAAAAACACCACAGGTAGGTGGTATACAATTATGGATGGATGAGCGACTGCCGACACAGAGGTAGCTACAGCCGTGGACTACCGTACTGCGTCTGCTGCTAATATAGACTGGATGATAATGATATAAAAAATATATATATATATATATATCACTACTGCAGCCGGACAGGTATATATTATATAATGACGGACCTGCTGGACACTGTCAGCTCAGCACTGCAGACTCCTAAAGTAAGCTACTAGTAGTATCAAGAAGATAGAAAAAAAAAACACACCACAGGTAGGTGGTATACAATTATGGTTGGACGAGCGACTGCCGACACAGAGGTAGCTACAGCCATGGACTACCGTACTGCGTCTGCTGCTAATATAGACTGGATGATAATGAGATATAAAATATATATATATCACTACTGCAGCCGGACAGGTATATATTATATAATGACGGACCTGCTGGACACTGTCAGCTCAGCACTGCAGACTCCTAAAGTAAGCTACTAGTATCAAGAAGATAGAAAAAAAAAAAACACTACGGGTAGGTGGTATACAATTATGGATGGACGAGCGACTGCCGACACAGAGGTAGCTACAGCCGTGGACTACCGTACTGCGTCTGCTGCTAATATAGACTGGATGATAATGATATAAAAAAAATATATATATATCATCACTACTGCAGCCGGACAGGTATATATTATATAATGACGGACCTGCTGGACACTGTCAGCTCAGCACTGCAGACTCCTAAAGTAAGCTACTAGTATCAAGAAGATAGAAAAAAAAACACCACGGGTAGGTGGTATACAATTATGGATGGACGAGCGACTGCCGACACAGAGGTAGCTACAGCCGTGGACTACCGTACTGCGTCTGCTGCAGTGCTAATATAGACTGGATGATAATGATATAAAAAATATATATATATCACTACTGCAGCCGGACAGGTATATATTATATAATGACGGACCTGCTGGACACTGTCAGCATAATGCGTTTATAGAATAAAAACACCACACGACGAGTGTTTAACTTTTTCAGGCAGACAATCACAATATACTGGTGGTCAGTGGTCACTGGTCAGTCACACTGGCACTGGCAGTGGCACTCTGGCAGCAAAAGTGTGCACTGTTAAAATATGTACTCCTGCTATAACTGCTCCCCAGTCTCCCCCACAATTAAGCTGTGTGAGCAGTGAGCACTCAGCACAGTCAGATATACAGTATTACATAGATGATGCAGCACACTGAGGGCACACTGAGGCTGAGCACAGATATGGTATGTGACTGTGTCACACTGTGTATCGTTTTTTTTCAGGCAGAGAACGGATTAATTAAACTGGTGGTCACTGGTCACACTATCAGCAAGTAGTACTCCGTCCTAATATGCTCCCCAAAATTAGTAAATCAAGTGTCTCTACTCTCTACTACTCTCTAGTCTACTCTAAACGGAGAGGACGCCAGCCACGTCCTCTCCCTATCAATCTCAATGCACGTGTGAAAATGGCGGCGAAGCGCGGCTCCTTATATAGAATCCGAGTCTCGCGATAGAATACGAGCCTCGCGAGAATCCGACAGCGGGATGATGACGTTCGGGCGCGCTCGGGTTAGCCGAGCAAGGCGGGAAGATCCGAGTCTGCCTCGGACCCGTGTAAAAAGCGTGAAGTTCGGGGGGGTTCGGTTTCCGAGAAACCAAACCCGCTCATCACTAATTGTACTGATACTGAACGCTGTGAGATGCAGGGGGAGGAGATTCTAGCAGTGTGTTGTACTGAGCCTGACCACTGTGAGATGCAGGGGGAGGAGATTCCAGCAGTGTATTGTACTGAGCCTGTACTCTGTGAGATGCAGGGGAAGGAGATTCCAGCAGTGTGTTGTACTGATCCTGTACTCTGTGAGATGCAGGGGGAGGAGATTCTAGCAGTGTATTGTACTGATCCTGTACTCTGTGAGATGCAGGGGGAGGAGATTCTAGCAGTGTGTTGTACTGAGCCTGACCACTGTGAGATGCAGGGGGAGGAGATTCCAGCAGTGTGTTGTACTGAGCCTGAACGCTGTGAGATGCAGGGGGAGGAGATTCTAGCAGTGTGTTGTACTGAGCCTGACCACTGTGAGATGCAGGGGGAGGAGATTCCAGCAGTGTGTTGTACTGAGCCTGAACGCTGTGAGATGCAGGGGGAGGAGATTCCAGCAGTGTGTTGTACTAAGCCTGAACGCTGTGAGATGCAGGGGGAGGAGATTCTAGCAGTGTGTTTTACTGAGCCTGACCACTGTAGGTAGGATCTGATCTGAATTAATATTTTTTCAAAACTATGTAACCATTGCACTTGTAACTTTATGTACTTATTCTCTTTTCTATTCCAATACTGGAATATTATGGTTTCTTGAGAGCAGTAATAAGCACTGTCCCGATGTTATATAAGGTCACTGCCAAGATCCTCACAGTGATCCTTATGGCTTCTCAAACCTTTTTGTTCTGCTTTGTATACACTCAGATGGTTGCAGCAACAACCTATAACAGTAGTGTTGCAATATTTCAATGTTAATAACAAACAGCAGCATCAGCCCCGTTCCGGAGTTGACCTGCCAACTTCAGGTTCAAGGAGCTCTCTGGTACTTTCATGTACTACTACTACCATAGTCCATAGTAAGCTATTATTAGATTATATTCTGCTGATATTACAGGTCCAGCTAGTGGTTTTTATTTTCTTGCTTTAAACTCTACACACTGTACTTGGCCCGGAAATGACAATGACCTGTTACCAGTTCATTTCATTTTCTACTCTACACTGGAACTGAACCAGGTTTCTTAAATTAATTGACCAATCATAGGGGTATATTTACTAAGCTCCCGATTTTGGCCGAGATGGTGTTTTTTCTTCAAAGTGTCATCTCGGTAATTTACTAAACTAAAATCACGGCAGTTATGAGGGCATTCGTATTTTTATTACGGCTGTGTAGTAAAAATACGAATGAATACACCATCGGTCAAACGCGGCTGTTTAGGTATTGAACACGGTCATTTACTAACCATTCGTATTTGAAATCTCTTGCGTGAAAATGCATGTGCAGCCGTGAAAAAATACTAATCGTACAAAAAGCCTAAAAAAAAGTAGACCTGCTTTTGAGAAGCGTGTTTACATGTGTTGCCAATTCTACATTACTCACACCTGACTTTTTGGACCTTTAAAAGGGGCCCCAACACATTTTTCACCACTCTCAATCTGAAATGGCTGCTACTGTGTGTAGTACTGCTGTCTTGTTTACTGGGGGATACCTGACACTGCTCCATGAGGCTACAATAAACTAGTGATGTGCACCGGAAATTTTTCGGGTTTTGTGTTTTGGTTTTGGATTCGGGTCCGCAGCCATGTTTTGGATTCGGACGCGTTTTGGCAAAACCTCCCTGAAATTTTTTTGTCGGATTCGGGTGTGTTTTGGATTTGGGTGTTTTTTTACAAAAAAACCCTCAAAAACAGCTTAAATCATAGAATTTGGGGGTCATTTTGATCCCATAGTATTATTAACCTCAATAACCATAATTTCCACTCATTTTCAGTCTATTCTGAACACCTCACACCTCACAATATTATTCTTAGTCCTAAAATTTGCACCGAGGTCGCTGGATGGCTAAGCTAAGCGACACAAGTGGCCGACACAAACACCTGGCCCATCTAGGAGTGGCACTGCAGTGTCACGCAGGATGGCCCTTCCAAAAAACACTCCCCAAACAGCACATGACGCAAAGAAAAAAAGAGGCGCAATGAGGTAGCTGTGTGAGTAAGCTAAGCGACCCTAGTGGCCGACACAAACACCTGGCCCATCTAGGAGTGGCACTGCAGTGTCAGGCAGGATGGCACTTCAAAAAAATTGTCCCCAAACAGCACATGATGCAAAGAAAAATGAAAGAAAAAAGAGGTGCAAGATGGAATTGTCCTTGGGCCCTCCCACCCACCCTTATGTTGTATAAAAAGGACATGCACACTTTAACGAACCCATCATTTCAGCGACAGGGTCTGCCACACGACTGTGACTGAAATGACTGGTTGGTTTGGGCCCCCACCAAAAAAGAAGCAATCAATCTCTCCTTGCACAAACTGGCTCTACAGAGGCAAGATGTCCACCTCATCATCATCCTCCGATTCCTCACCCCTTTCACTGTGTACATCCCCCTCCTCACAGATTATTAATTCGTCCCCACTGGAATCCACCATCTCAGATCCCTGTGTACTTTCTGGAGGCAATTGCTGCTGGTGAATGTCTCCACGGAGGAATTGATTATAATTCATTTTGATGAACATCATCTTCTCCACATTTTCTGGAAGTAACCTCGTACGCCAATTGCTGACAAGGTGACCGGCTGCACTAAACACTCTTTCGGAGTGCACACTGGAGGGGGGGGGGGGGGCAACTTAGGTAAAATAAAGCCAGTATGTGCAAGGGCCTCCAAATTGCCTATTTTTCCTGCCAGTATACGTACGGACTGTCTGACATGCCTACTTGGATGCTGTCACTCATATAATCCTCCACCATTCTTTCAATGGTGACAGAATCATATGCAGTGACAGTAGACGACATGTCAGTAATCGTTGGCAGGTCCTTCAGTCCGGACCAGATGTCAGCACTCGCTCCAGACTGCCCTGCATCACCGCCAGCGGGTGGGCTCGGAATTCTTAGCCTATTCCTCGCACCCCCAGTTGCGGGAGAATGTGAAGGAGGAGCTGTTCACGGGTCACGTTCCGCTTGACTTGACAATTTTCTCACCAGCAGGTCTTTGAACCTCTGCAGACTTGTGTCTGCCGGAAAGAGAGATACAACGTAGGTTTTAAATCTAGGATCGAGCACGGTGGCCAAAATGTAGTGCTCTGATTTCAACAGATTGACCACCCGTGAATCCTGGTTAAGCGAATGAAGGGCTCCATCCACAAGTCCCACATGCCTAGCGGAATCGCTCTGTTTTAGCTCCTCCTTCAATGTCTCCAGCTTCTTCTGCAAAAGCCTAATGAGGGGAATGACCTGACTCAGGCTGGCAGTGTCTGAACTGACTTGACGTGTGGCAAGTTCAAAGGGTTGCAGAACCTTGCACAACGTTGAAATCATTCTCCACTGCGCTTGAATCAGATGCATTCCCCCTCCTTTGCCTATATCGTGGGCAGATGTATAGGCTTGAATGGCCTTTTGCTGCTCCTCCATCCTCTGAAGCATATAGATGGTTGAATTCCACCTCGTTACCACCTCTTGCTTCAGATGATGGCAGGGCAGGTTCAGGACTGTTTGGTGGTGCTCCAGTCTTCGGCACGCGGTGGCTGAATGCCGAAAGTGGCCCGCTATTCTTCGGGCCACCGACAGCATCTCTTGCACGCCCCTGTCGTTTTTTAAATAATTCTGCACCACCAAATTCAATGTATGTGCAAAACATGGGACGTGCTGGAATTTGCCCAGATGTAATGCACGCACAATATTGCTGGCGTTGTCCGATGTCACAAATCCCCAGGAGAGTCCTATTGGGGTAAGCCATTCTGCGATGATGTTCCTCAGTTTCCGTAAGAGGTTGTCAGCTGTGTGCCTCTTATGGAAAGCGGTGATACAAAGCGTAGCCTGCCTAGGAACGAGTTGGCGTTTGCGAGATGCTGCTGCTGGTGCCGTCGCTGCTGTTCTTGCTGCGGGAGGCAATACATCTACCCAGTGGGCTGTCACAGTCATATAGTCCTGAGTCTGCCCTGCTCCACTTGTCCACATGTCCATGGTTAAGTGGACATTGGGTACAACTGCATTTTTTAGGACACTGGTGACTCTTTTTCTGAGGTCTGTGTACATTTTCAGTATCGCCTGCCTAGAGAAATGGAACCTAGATGGTATTTGGTACCGGGGACACAGTACCTCAATCAAGTCTCTAGTTGCCTCTGAATTAACGGTGGATACCGGAACCACGTTTCTCACCACCCAGGCTGACAATACCTGAGTTATCCGCTTTGCAGCAGGATGACTGCTGTGATATTTCATCTTCCTCGCAAAGGACTGTTGGACAGTCAATTGCTTACTGGAAGTAGTACAAGTGGTCTTCCGACTTCCCCTCTGGGATACCGATCGACTCCCAGCAGCAACAACAGCAGTGCCAGCAGCAGTAGGCATTACACTCAAGGATGCATCGGAGGAATCCCAGGCAGGAGAGGACTCGTCATACTTGCCAGTGACATGGCCTGCAGGACTATTGGCTTTCCTGTGTAAGGTGGAAATTGACACTGAGGGAGTTGGTGGTGTGGTTTGCAGGAGCTTGGTTACAAGAGGAAGGGATTTAGTGGTCAGTGGACTGCTTCCGCTGTCATCCAAAGTTTTTGAACTTGTCACTGACTTCTGATGAATGCGGTCCAGGTGACGTATAAGGGAGGATGTTCCTAGGTGGTTAACGTCCTTACCCCTACTTATTACAGCTTGACAAAGGCAACACACGGCTTGACAAATGTTGTCCGCATTTGTGTTGAAATAATTCCACACCGAAGAGGTGATTTTTTTTGTATTTTGACCAGGCATGTCAATGGCCATATTCGTCCCACGGACAACAGGTGTCTCCCCGGGTGCCTGACTTAAACAAACCACCTCACCATCAGAATCCTCCTTGTCAATTTCCTCCCCAGCGCCAGCAACACCCATATCCTCATCCTGGTGTACTTCAACAGTGACATCTTCAATTTGACTATCAGGAACAGGACTGCGGGTGCTTCTTCCAGCACTTGCAGGGGGCGTGCAAATGGTGGAAGGCGCAAGCTCTTCCCGTCCAGTGTTGGGAAGGTCAGGCATCGCAACCGACACAATTGGACTCTCCTTGGGGATTTGTGATTTAGAAGAACGCACAGTTCTTTGCTGTGCTTTTGCCAGCTTAAGTCTTTTCATTTTTCTAGCGAGAGGATGAGTGCTTCCATCCTCATGTGAATCTGAACCACTAGCCATGAACATAGGCCAGGGCCTCAGCCGTTCCTTGCCACTCCGTGTGGTAAATGGCATATTGGCAAGTTTACGATTCTCATCAGACGCTTTCAATTTTGATTTTTGAGTCATTTTACTGAACTTTTGTTTTTTAGATTTTACATGCTCTCTACTATGACATTGGGCATCGGCCTTGGCAGACGACGTTGATGGCATTTCATCGTCTCGGCCATGACTAGTGGCAGCAGCTTCAGCACGAGGTGGAAGTGGATCTTGATCTTTCCCTATTTTAACCTCGACATTTTTGTTCTCCATTTTTTAATGTGTGGAATTATATGCCAGTATCAATAGCAATGGCCTACTACTATATATACTGCGCACAACTGAAATGCACCACAGGTATGGATGGATAGTATACTTGACGACACAGAGGTAGTTAGAGCAGTGGCCTTCCGTACCGTACTGCTATATATACTGGTGGTCACTGTCAGCAAAACTCTGCACTGTACTCCTCCTATATAATATACTGGTGGTCCCCAGTGCCCACAATAAAGCAGTGTGAGCACAGATATATGCAGCACACTGAGCACAGATATGGAGTGTTTTTCAGGCAGATAACGTATACTGGTGGTCACTGGTCAGCAAAACTCTGCACTGTACTCCTCCTATATAATAATACAGCTGCTCCCCAGTCCCCACAATTAAGCAGTGTGAGCACAAATATATGCAGCACACTGAGCACAGATATGGAGTGTTTTTCAGGCAGACAACGTATACTGGTGGTCACTGGTCAGCAAAACTCTGCACTGTACTCCTCCTATATAATACAGCTGCTCCCCAGTCCCCACAATTAAGCAGTGTGAGCACAGATATATGAAGCACACTGAGCACAGATATGGAGTGTTTTTCAGGCAGACAACGTATACTGGTGGTCACTGGTCAGCAAAACTCTGCACTGTACTCCTCCTATATAATAATACAGCTGCTCCCCAGTCCCCACAATTAAGCAGTGTGAGCACAGATATATGCAGCACACTGAGCACAGATATGGAGTGTTTTTCAGGCAGACAACGTATACTGGTGGTCACTGGTCAGCAAAACTCTGCACTGTACTCCTCCTATATAATACAGCTGCTCCCCAGTCCCCACAATTAAGCAGTGTGAGCACAGATATATGCAGCACACTGAGCACAGATATGGAGTGTTTTTCAGGCAGACAACGTATACTGGTGGTCACTGGTCAGCAAAACTCTGCACTGTACTCCTCCTATATAATACAGCTGCTCCCCAGTCCCCACAATTAAGCAGTGTGAGCACATATATATGCAGCACACTGAGCACAGATATGCAGTGTTTTTCAGGCAGACAACGTATACTGGTGGTCACTGGTCAGCAAAACTCTGCACTGTACTCCTCCTATATAATACAGCTGCTCCCCAGTCCCCACAATTAAGCAGTGTGAGCACAGATATATGCAGCACTCTGAGCACAGATATGGAGTGTTTTTCAGGCAGACAACGTATACTGGTGGTCACTGGTCAGCAAAACTCTGCACTGTACTCCTATATAATAATACAGCTGCTCCCCAGCCCCCACAATTAAGCAGTGTGAGCACAGATATATGCAGCACACTGAGCACAGATATGGAGTGTTTTTCAGGCAGACAACGTATACTGGTGGTCACTGGTCAGCAAAACTCTGCACTGTACTCCTCCTATATAATACAGCTGCTCCCCAGTCCCCACAATTAAGTAGTGTGAGCACAGATATATGAAGCACACTGAGCACAGATATGGAGTGTTTTTCAGGCAGACAACGTATACTGGTGGTCACTGGTCAGCAAAACTCGGCACTGTACTCCTCCTATATAATACAGCTGCTCCCTAGTCCCCACAGTTAAGCAATAAGCAGTAGCACAAATATTATTAATAAACGGAGAGGACGCCAGCCACGTCCTCTCCCTTACATTTCCAATGCACGAGTGAAAATGGCGGCGACGCGCGGCTGCTTATATAGAATCCGAATCTCGCGAGAATCCGACAGCGGGATGATGACGTTCGGGTGCGCTCGGGTTAACCGAGCCATACGGGAGAATCCGAGTATGCCTCGGACCCGTGTAAAATGGGTGAAGTTCGGGGGGGTTCGGTTTCCGAGGAACCGAACCCGCTCATCACTACAATAAACCCAGGCCAGGAAAATCAACATGGTCAGCAGGTTGTACATGTTCCGCGTAGGCTGGCCATGGCTTGTTGTTTTAGTGGGCATTTAAACCATAAAAAAATTGCTGATGAACATGTTATACAGATGCTCCGACTAAATGTAAATAACATTTTCACTCTGTATGACCTTGTCAAACTTAACCTAGACCCTGAGACAGCACGCTCTCGCTCTGTCTCAGGCCTGCACAAACTCCTGCCTGTGTTGCACTTTATGGCTACTGGCAGCTTCCAGCCTGTGACTAGCGATGTCATTAGTATCTCACAGGCCACCTTTTAGAAATATGTAATTCAGGTGAGTTAAAACATACATACACGTCTATGTCTAAGTGGTGCTTCTGTAATGTAATAGAACACAGTATTGTATTGATTACAGGTCATGACACTCACCTTTAATTTTGGAATGTCCATTCAGGTTTTTGATGTCTTGGATGGCCACATAGATGCCTCTCTCTGCTTCCCTACCCTGGAGTCGCAATGGCATGCCGTCAGGGTAGCTTTATGTGATCTTGCGGCCTTGGCCAATGTGCTGGGTGCCATAGATTAGACACACGTTGAGCTGAGGACACCTAGGGGCAGGCAATATATTTATACCAATACACATCTGGGCCAAGACACTAATGTGGAGGTGGTTTGTGGAGCGAATTAAACAATACATATATTCCGTGTTAACAATTTATTTTTTTTAACACACGAATTTATGAACAAAAAAAACCCAAAACATTTTATTGGTCACCATATTCTGTGCACGCATTATTTGTTTTTTTTTTGTGTGCTGGGTGCCGAGGATTGTGCTGGCTCGTTGGTGCGGGTTCGACTTGAGCGTCGAACTGGGGATTGAACTGGGGTGTGGCTTGGTGTAGTTGTCCCCGAGCTCGATGTCACATGGTGTGATGCCAACACACTTAGGCTTTGACTTAGATTGTTCAAGCTTGCTGTGAGCTGCGTATTAGCGGCAGTGTTGTTTGCTATAATTCGTGATAGGTTCTCATTTATCATTAGGTTATGTTGGATGATCTGGATGAGTGATTGTTGCTGCCGCTGTTGTTCATCCAAGATGCGTTGGAGGTTTGATTGCATTTGGCTGTTGTCTGCCCTCATCTGCTCCATGGAGTTTGCGATTCTGCCCACCTGCACTATAAGTCTGCCTGAGTTGCGACTCAGTCTAGGCAGATGATGGGGCAGACTTGACAGGTATTGGCTGTGGGTGTTGAGGCTTGCGCAGTATTGCGCCTGTTGTGTGGACCAACGGGTCCAAAACTCAGGGCCCATTTGTGTGTCCACTTGTGTTGTGGTCAGTTGGGGGCTGTGTGATGTTTGGGGTGGTTGGGGTATGTCCTGTGGCGTGGTTGGCTGGGTCGGATCGATGGCCTGCAGGTGGAGTGTGAAGGACTCCTGGTCACGTTCCTGCTGGGCATCCTCGGTGATGATGGGTGGGTCTGTATGGGGTTGAAGACAGCCACTATTTAGTAAATATGTAGCATTGGTCTTACTATAGCTTTACGTCAACATGCATTACTTCTTAATATTAATGTTGTAATTGCTAAATAGATTGTGGCCTCAACTTAACTATGTTGTTCACCTTTTTTTAAAAATATGTGGCTTCTAACGTTCACTACTCATTTGTTTAAAGTTTGTGGGAATTGTTGGACTCTGAGCCATAATTAATGTTTAAACACGAAGAACTCTAACAAATACAAAGTACTACATTTACATATTGGGTATGAAGCTTCCTTTGGAACAACACACACAATACAATAAATGTGTTGACCAATACACTCATACATTGTTCAAGGCAGTCAGTGGTCTGCCCAAAATGTTAACAAATATAGTGGTCTAAAATGTACACATTAACAATGGGTGAAAAAGTATTAAGGTGCCCTATGTATTAGAGATGAGCGGGTTCGGTTCCTCGGAATCCGAACCCGCCCGAACTTCATGTTTTTTTTCACGGGTCCGAGCGACTCGGATCTTCCCGCCTTGCTCGGTTAACCCGAGCGCGCCCGAACGTCATCATGACGCTGTCGGATTCTCGCGAGGCTCGGATTCTATCGCGAGACTCGGATTCTATATAAGGAGCCGCGCGTCGCCGCCATTTTCACTCGTGCATTGAGATTGATAGGGAGAGGACGTGTCTGGCGTCCTCTCCATTAGAATAGAGATAGATTAGATAGAGAGAGAGAGATTGTGCAGAGTCGCAGACAGAGTTAGTTTACCACAGTCAGTGACCAGTGCAGTTGCTAGTTAACTTTTATTTAATATAATATATCCGTTCAATTCTCTCTGCTATATCCGTTCTCTGCCTGAAAAAAAAAACGATACACAGCACAGTCAGTCACACAGTGTGACTCAGTCTGTGTGCACTCAGCTCAGCCCAGTGTGCTGCACAGTCATCAATGTATAAATTAAAAGCTTATAATTAATTGTGGGGGAGACTGGGGAGCACTGCAGGTTGTTAGCAGGAGCCAGGAGTACAATTATATTAATTAACAGTGCACACTTTTGCTGCAGGAGTGGTGACCAGTGCCTGACCACCAGTATAGTATTGTTGTATACTACTAATATCTCTTTAAATATCAACCAGTCTATATTAGCAGCAGACACAGTACAGTGCGGTAGTTCACGGCTGTGGCTACCTCTGTGTCGGCACACGGCAGGCAGTCCGTCCGACCAGAATTGTATTATTTATTATTATATACCTACCACCTAACCGTGGTTTTTTTTTCATTCTTTATACCGTCATAGTGTCATCCTAATTGTTACGAGTATACTACTATCTCTTTATCAACCAGTGTACAGTGCGGTAGTTCACGGCTGTGGCTACCTCTGTGTCGGCACACGGCAGGCAGTCCGTCCGACCAGAATTGTATTATTTATTATTATATACCTACCACCTAACCGTGGTTTTTTTTTTCATTCTTTATACCGTCATAGTGTCATCCTAATTGTTACGAGTATACTACTATCTCTTTATCAACCAGTGTACAGTGCGGTAGTTCACGGCTGTGGCTACCTCTGTGTCGGCACACGGCAGGCAGTCCGTCCGACCAGAATTGTATTATTTATTATTATATACCTACCACCTAACCGTGGTTTTTTTTTTCATTCTTTATACCGTCATAGTGTCATCCTAATTGTTACGAGTATACTACTATCTCTTTATCAACCAGTGTACAGTGCGGTAGTTCACGGCTGTGGCTACCTCTGTGTCGGCACACGGCAGGCAGTCCGTCCGACCAGAATTGTATTATTTATTATTATATACCTACCACCTAACCGTGGTTTTTTTTTTCATTCTTTATACCGTCATAGTGTCATCCTAATTGTTACGAGTATACTACTATCTCTTTATCAACCAGTGTACAGTGCGGTAGTTCACGGCTGTGGCTACCTCTGTGTCGGCACACGGCAGGCAGTCCGTCCGACCAGAATTGTATTATTTATTATTATATACCTACCACCTAACCGTGGTTTTTTTTTTCATTCTTTATACCGTCATAGTGTCATCCTAATTGTTACGAGTATACTACTATCTCTTTATCAACCAGTGTACAGTGCGGTAGTTCACGGCTGTGGCTACCTCTGTGTCGGCACACGGCAGGCAGTCCGTCCGACCAGAATTGTATTATTTATTATTATATACCTACCACCTAACCGTGGTTTTTTTTTTCATTCTTTATACCGTCATAGTGTCATCCTAATTGTTACGAGTATACTACTATCTCTTTATCAACCAGTGTACAGTGCGGTAGTTCACGGCTGTGGCTACCTCTGTGTCGGCACACGGCAGGCAGTCCGTCCGACCAGAATTGTATTATTTATTATTATATACCTACCACCTAACCGTGGTTTTTTTTTCATTCTTTATACCGTCATAGTGTCATCCTAATTGTTACGAGTATACTACTATCTCTTTATCAACCAGTGTACAGTGCGGTAGTTCACGGCTGTGGCTACCTCTGTGTCGGCAGTCGGCAGGCAGTCCGTCCATCCATAATTGTATTATTATTATAATATATACCACCTAACCGTGGTTTTTTTTTCATTCTTTATACCGTCGTCATAGTGTCATACTAGTTGTTACGAGTATACTACTATCTCTTTATCAACCAGTGTACAGTGCGGTAGTTCACGGCTGTGGCTACCTCTGTGTCGGCAGTCGGCAGGCAGTCCGTCCATCCATAATTGTATTATTATTATAATATATACCACCTAACCGTGGTTTTTTTTCCATTCTTTATACCGTCGTCATAGTGTCATACTAGTTGTTACGAGTATACTACTATCTCTTTATCAACCAGTGTACAGTGCGGTAGTTCACGGCTGTGGCTACCTCTGTGTCGGCAGTCGGCAGGCAGTCCGTCCATCCATAATTGTATTATTATTATAATATATACCACCTAACCGTGGTTTTTTTATACCACCTAACCGTGGCAGTCCGTCCATAATTGTATACTAGTATCCAATCCATCCATCTCCATTGTTTACCTGAGGTGCCTTTTAGTTCTGCCTATAAAATATGGAGAACAAAAAAGTTGAGGTTCCAAAATTAGGGAAAGATCAAGATCCACTTCCACCTCGTGCTGAAGCTGCTGCCACTAGTCATGGCCGAGACGATGAAATACCAGCAACGTCGTCTGCCAAGGCCGATGCCCAATGTCATAGTACAGAGCATGTCAAATCCAAAACACCAAATATCAGAAAAAAAAGGACTCCAAAACCTAAAATAAAATTGTCGGAGGAGAAGCGTAAACTTGCCAATATGCCATTTACCACACGGAGTGGCAAGGAACGGCTGAGGCCCTGGCCTATGTTCATGGCTAGTGGTTCAGCTTCACATGAGGATGGAAGCACTCAGCCTCTCGCTAGAAAACTGAAAAGACTCAAGCTGGCAAAAGCACCGCAAAGAACTGTGCGTTCTTTGAAATCCCAAATCCACAAGGAGAGTCCAATTGTGTCGTTTGCGATGCCTGACCTTCCCAACACTGGACGTGAAGAGCATGCGCCTTCCACTATTTGCATGCCCCCTGCAAGTGCTGGAAGGAGCACCCGCAGTCCAGTTCCTGATAGTCAGATTGAAGATGTCAGTGTTGAAGTACACCAGGATGAGGAGGATATGGGTGTTGCTGGCGCTGGGGAGGAAATTGACCAGGAGGATTCTGATGGTGAGGTGGTTTGTTTAAGTCAGGCACCCGGGGAGACACCTGTTGTCCGTGGGAGGAATATGGCCGTTGACATGCCAGGTGAAAATACCAAAAAAATCAGCTCTTCGGTGTGGAGGTATTTCACCAGAAATGCGGACAACAGGTGTCAAGCCGTGTGTTCCCTTTGTCAAGCTGTAATAAGTAGGGGTAAGGACGTTAACCACCTCGGAACATCCTCCCTTATACGTCACCTGCAGCGCATTCATAATAAGTCAGTGACAAGTTCAAAAACTTTGGGTGACAGCGGAAGCAGTCCACTGACCAGTAAATCCCTTCCTCTTGTAACCAAGCTCACGCAAACCACCCCACCAACTCCCTCAGTGTCAATTTCCTCCTTCCCCAGGAATGCCAATAGTCCTGCAGGCCATGTCACTGGCAAGTCTGACGAGTCCTTTCCTGCCTGGGATTCCTCCGATGCATCCTTGCGTGTAACGCCTACTGCTGCTGGCGCTGCTGTTGTTGCCGCTGGGAGTCGATGGTCATCCCAGAGGGGAAGTCGTAAGCCCACTTGTACTACTTCCAGTAAGCAATTGACTGTTCAACAGTCCTTTGCGAGGAAGATGAAATATCACAGCAGTCATCCTACTGCAAAGCGGATAACTGAGTCCTTGACAACTATGTTGGTGTTAGACGTGCGTCCGGTATCCGCCGTTAGTTCACAGGGAACTAGACAATTTATTGAGGCAGTGTGCCCCCGTTACCAAATACCATCTAGGTTCCACTTCTCTAGGCAGGCGATACCGAGAATGTACACGGACGTCAGAAAAAGACTCACCAGTGTCCTAAAAAATGCAGTTGTACCCAATGTCCACTTAACCACGGACATGTGGACAAGTGGAGCAGGGCAGGGTCAGGACTATATGACTGTGACAGCCCACTGGGTAGATGTATGGACTCCCGCCGCAAGAACAGCAGCGGCGGCACCAGTAGCAGCATCTCGCAAACGCCAACTCTTTCCTAGGCAGGCTACGCTTTGTATCACCGCTTTCCAGAATACGCACACAGCTGAAAACCTCTTACGGCAACTGAGGAAGATCATCGCGGAATGGCTTACCCCAATTGGACTCTCCTGTGGATTTGTGGCATCGGACAACGCCAGCAATATTGTGTGTGCATTAAATATGGGCAAATTCCAGCACGTCCCATGTTTTGCACATACCTTGAATTTGGTGGTGCAGAATTTTTTAAAAAACGACAGGGGCGTGCAAGAGATGCTGTCGGTGGCCAGAAAAATTGCGGGACACTTTCGGCGTACAGGCACCACGTACAGAAGACTGGAGCACCACCAAAAACTACTGAACCTGCCCTGCCATCATCTGAAGCAAGAAGTGGTAACGAGGTGGAATTCAACCCTCTATATGCTTCAGAGGTTGGAGGAGCAGCAAAAGGCCATTCAAGCCTATACAATTGAGCACGATATAGGAGATGGAATGCACCTGTCTCAAGTGCAGTGGAGAATGATTTCAACGTTGTGCAAGGTTCTGATGCCCTTTGAACTTGCCACACGTGAAGTCAGTTCAGACACTGCCAGCCTGAGTCAGGTCATTCCCCTCATCAGGCTTTTGCAGAAGAAGCTGGAGGCATTGAAGAAGGAGCTAACACGGAGCGATTCCGCTAGGCATGTGGGACTTGTGGATGCAGCCCTTAATTCGCTTAACAAGGATTCACGGGTGGTCAATCTGTTGAAATCAGAGCACTACATTTTGGCCACCGTGCTCGATCCTAGATTTAAAGCCTACCTTGGATCTCTCTTTCCGGCAGACACAGGTCTGCTGGGGTTGAAAGACCTGCTGGTGACAAAATTGTCAAGTCAAGCGGAACGCGACCTGTCAACATCTCCTCCTTCACATTCTCCCGCAACTGGGGGTGCGAGGAAAAGGCTCAGAATTCCGAGCCCACCCGCTGGCGGTGATGCAGGGCAGTCTGGAGCGACTGCTGATGCTGACATCTGGTCCGGACTGAAGGACCTGACAACGATTACGGACATGTCGTCTACTGTCACTGCATATGATTCTCTCAACATTGATAGAATGGTGGAGGATTATATGAGTGACCGCATCCAAGTAGGCACGTCACACAGTCCGTACTTATACTGGCAGGAAAAAGAGGCAATTTGGAGGCCCTTGCACAAACTGGCTTTATTCTACCTAAGTTGCCCTCCCACAAGTGTGTACTCCGAAAGAGTGTTTAGTGCCGCCGCTCACCTTGTCAGCAATCGGCGTACGAGGTTACATCCAGAAAATGTGGAGAAGATGATGTTCATTAAAATGAATTATAATCAATTCCTCCGCGGAGACATTGACCAGCAGCAATTGCCTCCACAAAGTACACAGGGAGCTGAGATGGTGGATTCCAGTGGGGACGAATTGATAATCTGTGAGGAGGGGGATGTACACGGTGATATATCGGAGGGTGAAGATGAGGTGGACATCTTGCCTCTGTAGAGCCAGTTTGTGCAAGGAGAGATTAATTGCTTCTTTTTTGGGGGGGGTCCAAACCAACCCGTCATATCAGTCACAGTCGTGTGGCAGACCCTGTCACTGAAATGATGGGTTGGTTAAAGTGTGCATGTCCTGTTTTGTTTATACAACATAAGGGTGGGTGGGAGGGCCCAAGGATAATTCCATCTTGCACCTCTTTTTTCTTTTCTTTTTCTTTGCATCATGTGCTGATTGGGGAGGGTTTTTTGGAAGGGACATCCTGCGTGACACTGCAGTGCCACTCCTAGATGGGCCCGGTGTTTGTGTCGGCCACTAGGGTCGCTAATCTTACTCACACAGTCAGCTACCTCATTGCGCCTCTTTTTTTCTTTGCGTCATGTGCTGTTTGGGGAGGGTTTTTTGGAAGGGACATCCTGCGTGACACTGCAGTGCCACTCCTAGATGTGCCCGGTGTTTGTGTCGGCCACTAGGGTCGCTAATCTTACTCACACAGTCAGCTACCTCATTGCGCCTCTTTTTTTCTTTGCGTCATGTGCTGTTTGGGGAGGGTTTTTTGGAAGGGCCATCCTGCGTGACACTGCAGTGCCACTCCTAGATGGGCCCGGTGTTTGTGTCGGCCACTAGGGTCGCTTATCTTACTCACACAGCGACCTCGGTGCAAATTTTAGGACTAAAAATAATATTGTGAGGTGTGATGTGTTCAGAATAGGCTGAAAATGAGTGTAAATTATGTTTTTTGAGGTTAATAATACTTTGGGATCAAAATTACCCCCAAATTCTATGATTTAAGCTGTTTTTTAGGGTTTTTTGAAAAAAACACCCGAATCCAAAACACACCCGAATCCGACAAAAAAAATTCGGTGAGGTTTTGCCAAAACGCGGTCGAACCCAAAACACGGCCGCGGAACCGAACCCAAAACCAAAACACAAAACCCGAAAAATTTCCGGCGCTCATCTCTACTATGTATAGAACTGGTGATGTTGGCCATGCCAAACAATTGGATGAGACAACATTTATGTCGGTTTTTTTCGCAGAAATTTATGTCAAACAAATGTGTTGATATGGCCAACATCACATCTGACAATTAACCATCTAAAAATACCTTAACACCATGTGCTTGTTGTTGTTGATTATTGCAAGGATGACTGGTCATTTGTGTAATATTTTTTGCTCTGCACTAACAGTGGTGCAGATGTATAATCCTGGAGAAGGCATAAGGAAGTGAAAAACCAGTGATATGTGCAAGGTGATAAAGGCACAAGGCAAACAGCTCCAATATGTAAATTAACATTTGTGTTTATTTTGTACTGCTGCCTTTATCACCTTGCACATATCAGTGTTTTTTCACTTCCTTATGCCTTCTCCAGGTTAATAAATCTACCCCGCTGTTTTTTAACTTATTTACACGTAATTGTTATGTTTACTCACCAGACAACTGTGGGGATTGTGGATCCTCACTTTGTGGGCTGGCCAATAGAGCTAGTGGTGGCAGGGCCGACACTGCGGAGATGCGCCGTTGGGGTGGTGATGCTTGTGCTGGAGCTTCTGCCTCAAGATGGCGTCTCTTGGGTGGCCTCGTAGCCACAGTAACCGAGCCCTGTGATGGGCGCCTTAGTGGAGGGGGATTTGCCGAAGAAGAACCTATGTGATAAGATAAACATTAACATTTTGTGTTTCTATGTGTTTGCAGAATGTGTTTACAGTAAAATCTTACCTGCATTGGCACCATCTGCATCTCTTGGCAGTGTGGGATGTGGCCTGGCTGTGCTGCTTCTCTTGCGTACTGTAGAAATATGAAGAATGTACTTATGAACATAATTTTTTGTTGATATGTTTATGCAAATTCCTTATTGTGATGTAAACATATGTGGTACCTGATGAGAAGTAAACTAAACAATGCTTATGCTTTTCTGCCTGACTTCATTGGGTGTGTATCATTTAAATTTGATAAAAATTTCGATAATAATCCATACACAAACGCAAGTAATTAAAAAAAATTTACTAGTTCAAACCAAAACGTCGTAGCTTGACACAACCACAATATTGCACGCTAAGGTCCCAATTTTTGATGCTAACAATAAAAAACTAGCCACAAATATCTGCGAAAACTTGGAAACATCACAACCAAATATGCATGAAAACACATGAAGCACACAAAGGATAACCCAGAACAACACACAATAAACATAAATGCTATGAAATGTATTAAAAAAAAAAATATATTCATCACACTTCTTTAAAATACACCTACAAACATTTACTTTTGGCATAAAACACCCGAAAAAGGACAAGGCAACCACAAAAAATCAACTATACAAAGGTTAAAAAAATACATAATTGAGAATAACACATCAGGCCTGGCCAACCTGTGGCTCTCCAGATGTAGTGAAACTACACATCCCAGCATGCCCTGCCACAGTTTTAGCATTCCCTAATAGCAAAACTGTGGCAAGGCATGATGGGACTTGTAGTTTTACAACAGCTGGAGAGCCACAGGTTGGCCAGGCCTGCACTACATCACCAACACATTAGAATAATGAACAAACTGACAACCACAATTAGCTAGAAGACATTTCAGACAACTAAGGACAAAGCACAGATGTTTAAATTTTTACAAAAAATAAAAATAACTCACCATCCTGCCTTGGCCGATCCGAATCCCGGACATAAGTGCACCAACCACTTCTGGCGGAATGAGTGCACGCACAGGCTCCTCCCAATCACGGTAAGATGCACGGAAGGGGTGTCCACCCCCGGTTTGGCGGGCTGATTTAGGCCATCTTCGCCTTGACACAGCGCTTTATGACGTAGAAACGCTTACGACACGTGTCCTCGGTCCGCCTCACCACACCCTCACTATTAACAGCCGCAACGACCTTCCCTCACAGAACACTCTTCCTGCGTGACGACACCTTTGCAGCATCATGGCCAAACAACTGCCGATGATGCCTCATCAGCTCCCGCACCAAAGCCATATTTTCAGCGTAGCTGAATTTTACATTGCGGCCAGTCTTTGTAGTGGTGCGTGGCTGCGGAGCCACAACACCATCACTATCACTGGAGGCCGCAGCAACAACCTCCCCCTCCTCCTCACTAACCTTCTCCACCTCACTCACCTCCTCCACCTCACTCACCTCCTCCCTCTCACTCACCTCCTCCACCTCACTCATTTCCTCCCTCTCACTCACCTCCTCCCTCTCACTCACCTCCTCCACCACACTCACCTCTGACTGGGACATAATCAGGACAAACAACAAATAACACTGAGAAAAAAACACAGTAAACAGTACTCCTCCACTACCACTACACACCACACACCAAACACACACACACACACACTCACTCACAAACAATGACAATAGACGTGAAATAAAAAACAATGACAAAAAACTAGACTTTTAAATAACTACACAACAAGTATGACAAGACTACTTACACACACAGTACAGCACTCAACAATCACAAAGAACCTCCTCAAAACCGCCAAAAACTCCAAACTACTCACCAACTCCTAACACACCGTCCTCTCACCTCTCCACTAGCTAAACCCACGAGGTTCGGACGGTTTGGGGCGTTTTTATAGTAATGTGCACAGACACTCCTCCATCACGAATGAAACCAATCACGGACGAGTGACAAAAACGAAACTTAGGAAAAAAACGCGTCCGTGAACGGACAAACACTACCGTAACCAAAATGTGACGCAGTCGTAAAAAAACCTCATAACACGGCCGCAAAATTACTAAATCGGCCGCATTCTACCTTACAAAACCACAAATGACATCGACATCGGAAAACACGAAAAATAAAAATACGACAGCTTAGTAAATGAGGCGTAAAATTTTCAAAAAGTTGCAAATACACACATTCGATGTCATTCGTGATGAATCTCCCTCCAAATCGGTACTAATACGAATTTTAGTAAATATACCCCATAGTCTTTTACCCATATACTATATATATATACTATCTGAATACCGTGCTTTGCTATGGAATTTCAAGTATAATCACAAAGTGATGAAAGCGCTGGTGTTTAAGGAAATTTAATACTGCTTTGAAAATAGGCTCACTTGTGGTAGGATGTTGTTGAGAACTGGTAGCATCAAAGTGCCCCTCCATGAAACCGCCCGAGAACACACCAAAACAATAGACGGATTTTATTGTACGGAAATCTGTAGTCTCAGTGTCTTATTTTCTGGACATCAGGATATTTCTAAAGTTAACTGGTTAGTTTATCACAGAAGATCAGCAATTAGAGTTACCCGGATTGATACTGTCGAAAGGCTGTCGCTGAGGAAAATAATCCTCCTCCTTCTCTGCCCCTCTCTGCCCCTCTGTGAATCAAAGTATCAAAAAAGTTTACTAAGAGTAACAAGCTCACATACATCAAAGGTTTCAAATCAGCTCGTGGAAGGAATAACCGCTGTCTCCGGAGTAGCTTACAGCGGCTCGTCTCTCACACTGCTGGCAGGCAAATGGAATTGTTTAGCATCCCAGCTTACGGATCGGGTGTTCTTGAATGTAAAATGAACACGTCCTTCTCGTGGCCACTCCAACGCGTTTCGTCACTGTATGACTTCAAACAGCCGCTCACACTGTGGCCGAATCCTTCCTGAATGCGGCCGCAGTGTGTGGGCAGACCACCCAAATGCAACCGCTGCATACAGACGCGCAGCTGCGTTCAGGTCTGAATTAGGCCCATATTCCATAACTCTTTACTGAGAACATTTAGCTATTCACATCAGTGGAGCTTACAATCTATATTCCCTTCTACATATACATGCATACACATTCATGTCATCAATCCCGTCGTCGGATTTTTGTGGGTTTTGGATTGCATATAAGTCCCTTCCCGCGGTGATCGGTGTCATTTGCTTCATTCCGGCTATACTGTACTCTGCTGTGTGGCTGAGCTGTGTCTGTTCAGAGGCTGTGCTGAGTCCATCCAGGGGCTGTGCTGTGTCGATCCAGGGGCTGTGCTGTGTCGATCCAGGGGCTGTGCTGTGTCCATCCAAAGGCTGTGCTGTCCATCTAGGGTCTATGCTGTGTCCATCCAGGAGCTGTACTGTGTCCGTCCAGGGGCTGTGCTGTGCTCCATCCAAGGGCTGTGCTGTCCATCTAGGGTCTGTGCTGTGTCCATCCAAGGGCTGTGCTGTCCATCTAGGGTCTGTGCTGTGTCCATCCAGGAGCTGTGCTGTGTCCGTCCAGGGGCTGTGCTGTGCTCCATCCATACACTCCAGTTGCTGATCCTGTGCTCAGTGCTGTGCAGTGTCCATCCACTTCTGTACTGCCCATGTACCTGTCCAATGTCCATCCACTGCTGTACTGCTGATGCCAATATCTGGTGTCCATCTGCTCCAGTGTTGCCGACGCACCTGTCGGGTGTCCATTCATTCCAATGCTGCCGACGCACCTGTCCGGTGTCCAGCCGCTTCAGTGTTGCCAACACACCTGGCCAGTGTCCTTCTGTTCCAGTACTTCGACACACCTGTCCGGTGTCTGGCACATTATCTTAGTATCATCTGAATGTATTAAAGGGCCTTTGGATCCGTTTCGTGAAAAACTGCTCCAAACCCTTTAATTGTCATTTTTTTAGTAACCCACATCACATTTCCCACACTTGTAATGGGAAATCCGATATGGCCGAATTTACAAAAAAAAAAGGTAAAAAAAACACTGCAGTGTGCCCTGTGATAATAATGCCAGCTCAGGCCCTCAGCAGAGAAAGCTGTGTGGGTCAGGGCTCCAGTGATCAGCTCTTTGTGCAGGGCCGGATTAAGCTTTGGGTGTGCCCGGGGCACTTAAAACAGGGGGGCCCTGTTAGAAGGTGGATGCTGTATATTAGACTGTGCATACCTCCCAACATGTTCCATTCCAGGAGGGACAAAATGCTCTCTACCTGGACTTCCTACTTAATATATGATTGGCGTTACCTGTGTTGAACTATTTCATTGATAAGAAAGGTATTTCAACACAGGTGATTGCAATCATAAATTAAGAAGGAAGTCCAGGTAGAGAGCATGTTGTCCGTCCAGGAATGGGTCATGGTGGGAGGTATGGATTGTGTATATTACATTTAAACCAATGGTGTATATTATTTTTAAGCTAATAGTTTAATAATGCCTGGGTACTGTTTATAGCTCCACCTAATTGAAAGACAACTATTTAATTAAGTGTTCTTGTAGTGTACCAAAGACAACTTAACCATAAAATGCACATAGAAAAAAATAATAATTTATCTTGTCGCATGCAGCAATAGCAGCAGCCTCTGTACTACTTACACACTGGGACAGGACTCGGGAGGACTCTGCGTGTGTGTCTCTATCTCTAGATCCAAATGGCTAAGTTTCATAAAAGTTTACACAAGACTCAGACACCCGAGCAGGGAAGAGAAGAAGCTGGGATCCCTGTATCACTTACAGCTCTCTCCACCCTCCTATCTCTCCTCTGGTCGGAAAGCTCTGTCGGTGGCTCATGAAACATGATACTCCTGTGTCTCTGCCTTTACTGCATACTGTCCTGATCGCATTCTGGCTCCTGATTCTGCTGCTGCTTAAGAGGGAAAGCTAGTGATGTCAGTGAGCTCTGGAAGGGGAGCTCCCTGACAAAGGGGGCCCCGGGTACAGTATGCCCTGCATCCCACCCCCTTAATCTGACTGGACACATTAGCTGATCACCTTTACAAACCAATACTTACCTGTCCCAGGAGCCGGGGATCGGTGCTCCATTGAGCGCTGCCAGGCACCAGGTCCTCCATGTGCTGCGCTGTGACCCCTTTGCAGTAAAGTGACACTGAAAAGCAGCAGCTCACTTTACAGCACCGGGGGTCACAGCACAGCAGCAGGAATCGGCACCCGGCAGCCTCCTGGAGCAGCGTACACCAGCTCCTGGGACTGGCAAGTATAAATCCAGGAGGGGGGTTGCTTCTTGCGTCACGGGGGTAGTCGCAAAAGGGGGGGATACCTGTCGGAAGCAGTAGGGACTCATGGCAGTGCATGCGCAGCAGGACATTGGGGTATTTTTTTCCAAAAAAAATACCCCGATGATGCTGCGGAGAGGCTTTCTCACAAGCTCTGTCTCTGCATGTTCTAATTGATACATCCATGCAATGTATTCAATTATTGCAATGTGAGTTTGACCGATATTATCACACCACATCCGCATCATCAGATGCAGATGGAGATAAATCGTCCCCTAAGAGTATTGTACAGTATTATGAGTAAATATTGACAGTGTGAGTAAAATGATTATATTGTAGCATGGAGAGTCTACTTATCACTTAACAGCAAATCCATTTCCTCAAGAAAATTTTCATTAATTAATTTATTTATTTATTTATTAACAGTTTCTTATATAGCGCAGCATATTCCGTTGCGCTTTACAATTAGAACAACAGTAATAGAACAAAACTGGGTAAAAACAGACAGACAGAGGTAGGAAGGCCCTGCTCGCAAGCTTACAATCTATAGGGAAATAGGCACTGATACACAAGGATAGATGCTACCTATTGCATAATGGTCCACCAGATGGCTAGGTTCTTAATGGGTTGTATGATGATACCCCACAAAGTTATCCAAGTGTCAGGAGGGTGTGAGACTAAAGAAAGACAAGATATGTGATGTTATGAATACTCTACAGAGGATGTAATTAGATAGGGAAGCACTGAAGGTTATGTGGGTGGGTCTGGAATTTGATAGGCTTGTCTGAAGAGGTGAGTTTTCAGGGAACATTTAAAGGTTTGGAGACTAGAGGCGAGTCTTATTGTGCGTGGGAGGGCATTCCACAGAGTGGGTGAAGCCCGGATAAAGTCCTGTAATTTTGAGTGTGAACAAGTAATGCGTGTGGATGAGAGACGCAGATCTTGTGCAGAGCGGAGAGGTCGGGTAGGGAGATATTTTGAGATGAGTGAAGAGATGTATGTTGGTGCAGTTTGGTTAATAGCCTTGTATGTGAGTAAAAGTATTTTATATTTAATACGGTAGAATACCGGTAACCAATGGAGGGACTGACAGAGCGGATCTGCAGACGATGAACGTCTGGCAAGGAAGATTAGCCTCGCAGCTGCATTCAAAATGGATTGTAGTGGTGAGAGCATATGTTTGGGAAGACCGGTCAGGAGACTATTACAATAATCAATGCGGGAGATAATGAGAGCATGGATTAGAGTTTTTGCTGTGTCTTGTGTAAGATATGGTCGTATTTTGGATATGTTTCTTAGATGTATGTAACATGATCTTGAGACAGATTGAATGTGGGTAACAAAGGACAGTTCAGAGTCAAGAATGTCACCTAGGCAGCGAGCTTGTGGGGTAGGTGTGATTGCCGAGTTCTCAACAGTGATAGAGATATCAGGTTGGAAACTACTATTGGCCGGTGGAAATATAATATATTCTGTTTTGGAAATATTAAGTTTGAGGTGGCGAGATGTCATCCAAGATGAAATGGCAGAAAGGCATTCAGTGACACGGCCCAATACAGATGGTGACAAATCAGGGGAGGATAGGTAGATTTGAGTATCATCTGCATACAGATGGTACTGAAATCCGAAAGAGTTGATTAGTTTGCCAAGAGATGTGGTATAGATAGAGAAAAGCAGAGGACCTAGGACTGAGCCTTGCGGTACTCCAACTGAGAGAGGTAGCGAAGGAGAGGTGGAATCAGAGAAACGAACACTGAAGGAGCGATTAGATAGGTAGGATGAGAACCAAGAAAGGGCTGTGTGCTGAATACCTAGGGATTGTAGTGTTTGTATGAGAAGAGAGTGGTCAACAGTGTCATAAGCAGCAGAGAGATCAAGGAGAATAAGTAGAGAGTAATGTCCTTTAGATTTAGCAGTGACCAAATCATTCACTACCTTAGTCAGTGCTGTCTCTGTGGAGTATTGGGCTCGAAATCCTGACTGAAATGGGTCCAGTAGGCTGTGTGAGTTAAGAAAGTGTGTGAGGCGAGTGTAGGCAAGTCTCTCAAGTAGCTTGGAGGGGCATTGGAGCTAAGAGATGGGACGGTAGTTAGAGAGAGAGTTCGGGTCAGAGTTTTGTTTTTTCAGAATGGGAGTAATCACTGCATGCTTGTATAGAGAAGGAAAGATACCAGTAGACAGGGAGAGATTACAGATTTTCGTTAAGGTTGGGATGAGCACAGTAGACAGAGCTTTACTAATTTGTGAGGGTATAGAGTCAAGGGGAGAGGTATTAGAGTAGGCAGATGAAAAGAGTGCAGATACTTCATCTTCATTTGTAGGATCAAAGGAAGAGAAGGTGTTAGAGGGTTCAGGCAGGGAATTGAGCAGGTCACTTGCTGTGGAAGAGCATACCATTTCATTTCGGATCTTGTCAATCTTGTCCTTGAAATAGGAAGCAAGATCTTGCGCACTGACAGTGGCTGGTGGGTTAGGTGAGGGAGGGACAAGAAGTGATTTAAATGTATTAAAAAGTCGTTTGGGGTTAGAGGAAAATATGTTTGTTTGGCAGTGTCCAGAGCATTACGATAAGAGTGGTAGGTGGTCTTATATGTGAGAAAGTCACTTGAACTACGAGATTTACGCCACTGGTGTTAAACTTTTACGTGAGAGTTTTTGTAAGTGTCTAGTGTATTTAGAGTGCCACGGTTGACATCTAAGTCTACGTGGAGTGTGATGGGTAGCTGGAGCCACTTCATCAAGTGCTGTTTCTAGAGTTTGGTTAAGGTGTGACACAGCAGTCTCTGGAGAGGTGAATGTAGAAATTGGTGAGAGCAGTGGTTGCAGAGAGGTAGATAGTTGTTGAAAATTAATAGCGTTAATATTTCTGTGGGTAAGAGGTGTCCTTGTAGACTTTAGGGACATTGAGTTTGAAGTAATGGAGGAGAGCATGCAGGTGATAAGGTTGTGATCTGAGAGAGGGAAAGGAGTGTTAGTGAGTTCAGAAACAGAGCATAGTCTGGTGAATACAAGATCAAGGCAGTGGCCCTCCTGATGAGTAGGGGAGTCAGTCCATTGGGAGAGGCCAAGAGAGGAGGTTAGAGAGAGTAGTTTAGAGGCATGGGGAGATTGTGGACTGTCAATAGAGAGATTGAAATCGCCCATAATGATGGTGGAGATGTCAGAGGATAGAAAGTGAGGGAGCCAAGCAGAAAAATCTTCCAGAAACTTTTTGGGTTGCCCAGGTGGGCGATAGATAGCTGCAACACGCAGAGAGAAAGGGGTGAAAATCCTAATAGAGTGTACTTCAAAGGATGTAAATGTGAGTGAGGGAACAGGTGGTAAAACGATGTGCGTGTAAGATTTGGACAGTAATATTCCAACACCACCTCCTTTAATGTTACCAGGCCTGGGGGTGTGTGTGAAGTGGAGGCCACCATGTGACAGTGCTGCAGGGGAGGCAGTGTCTGATTGTGTGAGCCATGTTTCTGATATGGCTAGCATTTTGAATTTTTTTGCTATGAAAAGGTCATGAATAGCTGTTAATTTGTTGCAAACAGAGCGTGCATTCCATAAAGCACATTTTAGTGACTTGGAGGTAGATGGGAGACATGTGATGTTGATAAGGTTTGTTGGTTTTATATTCCGTTGTGAATCAGCTGAATGTGAGCGTGGTATGTGGATGGGACCTGGATTTGGGGATATGTCACCAGCTAGTAGAAGCAGAAGAAGAGAGAGATAGGTATAGTTGGGGGAGGTGTGTGATAGTTTCTTATGGTGACAGGTAGAGGATGTGACAGTTAGTGTACATAGATAGGTTAAAAGCTCATGAGTGTTAATAAGAGGGGAGTGGATTAATGAGGCTGCAATGTGTACAGAGCGATACATAACAGGAATAGTGAAGGACGATGTCATTTTATAGAGGATACCATGAAGTGCTATGAGGAAAAACAGTTTTAATGGCAAAGAACAAAACTGCATTATAGTGTAAATGACTTTGACCATATGGTCAATTTCCCACAGGCAGCATGCGGACGCAGCTTACAGCATTGGGGTCTTCTGCTTTACACTGATCAGGGGACTCCGCACATGAAGATTTATGAGCCTAGAAGGAGGGTTAGAGTTAGGCTGTGGGGAGGGAGAGGGATACTCGCCTAGCAGGTGTCTGGATTCTATGCGTCGGGATGCCGCTGTCGGTATTCTGACCGTCAAAATCCCAAGCGCTGGAATGCCATTACCATCTCCCTGCTCTAGCCTGGCAGGGAATTAGAATGAAATAGAGATAATTAAACGCATGAGAGATCTTCTTACCTTACTTATTGAACCACCCTCGTATATCTGTGGTATTCTATTCGCAACAACAGTAATACTGGTAATGCCAGAGCAACATCATAAACGGATATATTTAACTGAAGTCAAAAGCTACCGTCTGTCAAAAAGACGGCAGTTTTCGACTTTTCTAGGTCAGAAGGGGTTCCGACCTATTCAATCTAACCCCAAATTATTCAACTTGTCGAAAAGCACGTGGATCGGCGGAATAGCTGCCGATCCGCGTGCTTGTGTCGAAAACGGGGCCAAAACCGACCATCTTAATTCGAAAAAGTCGAAGTGAGATGCGGGAGCAGAGACAGGGGAGAGCCGCGGGCATATGGAGGAGAGCAGGCCGGAGGATGTGTCACAGCCGCCGCTCACAGCAGCGTCCACCCGGCTCCAGCAAGCGAGACCTCGCGGCTGTGATGCAGGAGCAGAAACGAGGGAGAGGAGGAGACGGGGGGGGGGGGGGGAGAGCCACGGGCAAGCAGCGCTACAGCAACGGGCAGCGTAGCTGGAGGATGTCACAGCAGCGTCCACCCGGCTCCAGCAAGCGAGACCTGCTGGAGCCGGGTGGACGCTGCCGTGAGCGGCGGCTGTGACACATCCTCCGGCTACGCTGCTATAGCCACTACTGTAGCGCTTCTCTTCCCCGTTTGCCAGCGGTTCTCCTCCGTCTCAGCTCCCGCATCTCAATTCGACTTTTTTGAAAGTCGAATTGAGATTGCATTGAATAGCCCAGTGTCACAACTGAGGGCCTGAGCTGACGGGAGGCAGCCTCAGTTGTAGGGGCTGAGATGTACCGGAACCTGGGAGGTTGTATCAGACCCCTGGACATGTAAGTAACATGAATAATAACTGCCCGAAGGCGTGACCACGACAACTTGGATAAAAGTCAATGATGTTTATTATGACAACTCCGCAACACAGCAGCAGTAAAAGAAAACGTAAAAGTCAGCAAATAATAAATACAGTTCCTGGGTACTACAGGATGGCAGGAGCCACAGGGCACTGGTAGTGTGAGATAGTTCTTATGATCTTCTAGATGGAAAGTCCTTACCAGGCCCGACTGTAGCAATGGAGATAACCCAGGATTGTGCCAGCTGGTGTTCCAGGAAAAGCTGGGTTGCTGAAGGTAAAACAGCTGCTGTGGATACTGGCTGGAACCAGACTGTTGTTAGCACGGAGTGGATACTGGCTGGAACCAGTTAAATAGTAAATGAACTTGGGAGCGATGAAATATGAACTGAAATGTAGAACTTGAGAGCGGAGAAATAATAATACCGGTGGAGAGTGGTAAAGTGTAGAAAGGACACCGGCCCTTTAAGGGAAGCTGTACTCTGCTGGAAGCTGAGCTAGAAGCAGGTAATGTTGTAGCTGGAAACAGATGAATCCACAATGGATTGGAGAGTCAGGCTACACCGCAGGTGGAATGCTGGTGCGGGTCTCTATGGTGGAAGTCTTGAGACAGGAGCTGGAACCTGGAAGACAATCACAGGAGAGAGACAAACAGGAACTAGGTTTGACAACCAAAGCACTGACGCCTTCCTTGCTCAGGCACAGTGTATTTATACCTGCAGCAAGGAAGGGATTGGCTAGGCAATTATGCAGATTAACAATACTGACAACAGATTGGAGGAAATGATCAGCTGACAGAATCCAAGATGGCTGCGCCCATGCAGACACTTGGAGGGAAGTTTGGTTTGTAATCCATGTGGTAATGAAAACAGTAATGGCGGCGCCGGCCACTGGAGACAGGAGACGCCAGGCTGACAAGTGCACATCCAACCACGCGGACACAGCGGAGGCTGCGGCTGACGTAATCGCCACTCTGACACTCTGCATGCAGAAGCTCAGGGACGGCGACGGAGGCCGCGGGAGACGCCATGCCAGATGTAATAAGGCGTTACTGTGACAGCGTCTCAGAGAGACAGGAGAGGATGCAGGAATGTGAACATTAGGATAACAGATGGGATCCGGTCCTGGAGCGCTGAGCCAGCCTTAGGAGGCATCTGATGGGTAAGAAATGGCGTCCAGATACCCGGATCGTGACAGCACCCCCCCCTTTAGGAGTGGCCCCAGGACACTTCTTTGGCTTTTGAGGAAACTTGGAATGGAATCTCCGGACCAAGGCAGGAGCATGGACATCAGAAGCATTGGTCCATGAACGTTCCTCAGGACCATAACCCTTCCAGTCAATAAGATATTGTAGTTGACCGTAACGGTGACGTGAGTCCAGGATCTTGGCCACTTCATACTCAACGCCTCGTTGAGTTTGGACTTTCGGAGTTGGAGGAAGTGAGGAATGAAACCGATTCAAGATCAGCGGTTTCAACAGGGAAACATGGAATGTCCTGGGTATTTTTAAGAAGGGAGGCAACTGGAGTCTGTAAGCAACAGGATTGATGACTTGTTCAATCTTGAAAGGACCGATATAGCGAGGTGCAAACTTCATACTGGGAACTCTTAACCTCAAATTCTTCGTGGATAACCATACCCGATCACCCACCTTGAGAGCAGGAACTGCTCGACGCTTCTTATCCGCAAACTTCTTGTACCTGAACGATGCCTTGAGCAGAGCTGATCGTACGCTCTTCCAGATATTGGCAAACTGATGCAAGGTGATATCCACTGCGGGAACAGAAGTTGCTGGAAGCGGTTGGAACTCAGGAACTTTAGGGTGGAATCCAAAGTTAGTGAAGAATGGTGTTGAAGCAGATGAAGAATGATACTGGTTGTTATGACAGAACTCGGCCCAGGGAAGTAATTGAACCCAGTCATCTTGAGAGGAGGACACATAGATGCGGAGGAAGGCCTCCAAGTCCTGATTCACCCTCTCGGTTTGACCATTGGTCTGAGGATGGTAAGCCGTGGAAAACTTTAGCTTGACTCGGAGGACTTGACATAAACTTCGCCAGAATTTGGCTGTGAATTGAACTCCTCGATCTGAGATAATTTCTTCAGGAAGACCGTGGAGTCGGAAGATCTCTTGTATGAATACTTGAGCCAACTTGGAAGCTGACGGAAGACCGGTGAGAGGAATGAAGTGTGCCATCTTGGTGAACCGGTCAACTACCACCCAGATGGTATTGAACTTGTTGCACATGGGTAAGTCTGTAATGAAATCCATCGACAAGTGGGTCCATGGTCGACGGGGAACGGATAGTGGAACCAGTTGCCCCGCAGGCGACTGGCGGGATACTTTATGTTGGGCACACTTTGGGCAAGATGCAATAAACTCCAAGACGTCCTTTTTCAGAGTTGGCCACCAATAGGACCTAGAGATAAACTCCAGGGTTTTTTGGATACCTGTATGTCCGGCAAAACGGGAAGCATGGGCCCAATGCATGAGCTTCTTCCTTAGCATCGGCTTCACAAAACTTTTCCCTGATGGGGGCGTAGAGTCCATCCCTACCGTGGAGAATGCCAACGGATTTATAATAGGATGCTTGTCTGAAGACTCTGACTCATTTTCTTGCTCCCATGAGCGGGAAAGGGCATCGGCCTTGCGATTCTGAGAGCCCGGACAGAACTGGAGTTTAAAGTCGAACCTGGAAAAGAAAAGTGCCCATCTGGCCTGACGAGGGTTGAGACATTGTGCGCCCTTCAGGTATAAAAGGTTCTTGTGGTCTGTAAGTATGGTGATTAAATGAGAAGCTCCCTCCAACAGATACCTCCACTCTTCTAGAGCGAGCTTGATGGCTAGCAACTCCTGGTCGCCAATGGCATAGTTGCGCTCAGCTGGGGAGAACTTCCGGGAGAAGAAACTGCAAGGATGTAAATGGCCATCTTTAGCCCTCTGAGATAACACCGCTCCTACTCCAACGGAGGAGGCATCCACCTCTAGGATGAAAGGAGAGTCGATGTCAGGCTGTTTCAGGACAGGCGCAGAGATGAACCTCTGTTTTAAAAGATGAAAAGCTTGCATGGCTTCTTCAGACCACTTGGACGGGTTAGCACCCTTCTTGGTGAAAGCAGTAATAGGCGCCACAATGGTGGAAAAGTCTCGTATAAACTTTCGGTAATAATTGGCGAACCCTAAGAACCTCTGGACCCCTTTGAGGGTTAAGGGTACCGGCCAATTCTGAATTGCTTGTAGTTTCTCAGGATCCATCTCTAGTCCGGAACCGGACACAATGTACCCTAGAAACGGAATGGACTTGACTTCAAAGACGCATTTTTCTAATTTGCAATAGAGATGATTGACACGGAGACGGGACAGAACCTCTTTAACCCAAAAACGATGTTCCTCTAAATCGTTGGCAAAAATGAGGATATCGTCTAGATAGACCACGACATGACGGTATAGAATGTCTCTGAAAATCTCATTGACAAAATGCTGGAAGACAGCTGGAGCATTGCTCAATCCGAAGGGCATGACGAGGTACTCATAATGTCCGTCACGGGTGTTAAAGGCGGTCTTCCACTCGTCACCCTCACGGATCCGGATGAGATTGTATGCACCTCGCAAGTCCAGCTTTGTAAAGATGGTAGCTCCGCTAATTCTGTCAAAGAGCTCAGTAATCAGGGGTAAAGGATAACGGTTCTTGATGGTAATGTCGTTCAAACCTCTGTAGTCGATGCACGGCCGCAGACCACCATCTTTCTTTTTTACAAAAAAGAAGCCTGCGCCGGCTGGGGAAGAAGAAGGTCGAATGAACTCCTTTGCTAGGTTCTCTTTAATGTATTCCTCCATAGAATGCGTCTCAGGCAGAGACAACGGATAAGTTCGGCCTCGAGGTGGAACCTTCCCTGGAACGAGATCAATCGGGCAGTCCCATTCTCTATGAGGAGGAAGGATATCAGCAGAAGCTTTACTGAACACATCCGTGAAATCTTGATATGGAGGAGGTGGAACATCAGACGACCTGGGGGAGGAAGAACAGACAGGCAATACTTTAAACAAACATGTCTCTGCACAGGAGGAACCCCATGCCAGGATTTGCGTAGTCGTCCAATCAATTGTAGGATTGTGAAGACGGAGCCATGGAAGGCCCAGGACCACAGGATGTGTGGCTCTTGGAATCACTAAAAGTGAAATAAGTTCGGAATGAAGAACTCCCACTCTCAGACGAACTGGTAGAGTCCTTAGAGCAATAACAGTATCAAAAATTTTACTGCCATCCACGGCAGTTAAGGAAAAGGAGGAAGGAAGTCTCTCGGTGGGTAGGGACCACCGTTTAACATAGGCTTCAGTAATAAAGTTCCCAGCTGCTCCGGAATCACGGAGAGCAATGACGTTCCGATAACGTTGAGCAACTTGAAGCGAGACTGGGAGATTACAATCATGAGGAGATGGAGAGGAGATCATTACTCCTAGCCGGCCCTCTCCTGGGCGAGCTAGGGTTTGGAGTTTTCCCGGACGTTCGGGACAGGCATTGATGGTGTGAGACGGAGCTGCACAGTAAAGACAAAGAGACTCAGAGAGACGTCTTCGGCGCTCAGCAGGAGTTAAACGGGAACGGCCAATTTGCATGGGCTCATCTTTAGATGGTGACAGTTGACGAGGAGGAGGAGCAGAAGATTTTGGAGCAGATGATCTTCCACGCTCAGTTGCTCTCTCTCTGAAACGTAAATCAACTTTCGTGCAGAGTGAGATTAGCTCATCTAACTTAGAAGGTAAGTCTCTGGTAGCTAACTCATCTTTAATAAGCTCAGATAAGCCATGCCAGAATGCAGCATACAGGGCCTCGTCGTTCCATGACAGTTCGGATGCCAGGATCTGGAACTGTATCAGATATTGTCCTACAGTACGTGACCCCTGGCGTAAACGGAGAATCTCGGATGAAGCTGAGGTTACCCGGCCTGGCTCGTCGAAGATGCGCCTGAATGTTGACACGAATGCAGTGTAAGAAGATAGCAGGGTGTCGGACCTCTCCCATAACGGTGATGCCCAGTCAAGGGCGGAGCCACTGAGAAGAGAGATGATGTAGGCAATTTTTGTACGGTCACTGGGAAAATTGCCAGGTTGTAGCTCAAACTGAATCTCACACTGGTTGAGAAATCCCCTGCAGAATCTTGGAGATCCGTCAAATTTTGCTGGTGTTGGAAGATGAAGACGTGGAGCAGAAATGGGTAAGGTGGGTGGGGTTATAGCTGGAGTCACTGTGGTTGACGCACCAGATGCGTCTGATCCACGGAGAGTTGTCTGAATCCCATCCAGCCGAGTAGAGAGATCCTGGAGACAGCGGATGATGTGGCCCTGTGCAGCCTCCTGATGTTCTAGTCGGGCTGCCAGTTCTTGCATCGGCCTGGCCGCTTGATCCTGGTCTCCGGCTGGATTCATTAGGTCAGTGCTTACTGTCACAACTGAGGGCCTGAGCTGACGGGAGGCAGCCTCAGTTGTAGGGGCTGAGATGTACCGGAACCTGGGAGGTTGTATCAGACCCCTGGACATGTAAGTAACATGAATAATAACTGCCCGAAGGCGTGACCACGACAACTTGGATAAAAGTCAATGATGTTTATTATGACAACTCCGCAACACAGCAGCAGTAAAAGAAAACGTAAAAGTCAGCAAATAATAAATACAGTTCCTGGGTACTACAGGATGGCAGGAGCCACAGGGCACTGGTAGTGTGAGATAGTTCTTATGATCTTCTAGATGGAAAGTCCTTACCAGGCCCGACTGTAGCAATGGAGATAACCCAGGATTGTGCCAGCTGGTGTTCCAGGAAAAGCTGGGTTGCTGAAGGTAAAACAGCTGCTGTGGATACTGGCTGGAACCAGACTGTTGTTAGCACGGAGTGGATACTGGCTGGAACCAGTTAAATAGTAAATGAACTTGGGAGCGATGAAATATGAACTGAAATGTAGAACTTGAGAGCGGAGAAATAATAATACCGGTGGAGAGTGGTAAAGTGTAGAAAGGACACCGGCCCTTTAAGGGAAGCTGTACTCTGCTGGAAGCTGAGCTGGAAGCAGGTAATGTTGTAGCTGGAAACAGATGAATCCACAATGGATTGGAGAGTCAGGCTACACCGCAGGTGGAATGCTGGTGCGGGTCTCTATGGTGGAAGTCTTGAGACAGGAGCTGGAACCTGGAAGACAATCACAGGAGAGAGACAAACAGGAACTAGGTTTGACAACCAAAGCACTGACGCCTTCCTTGCTCAGGCACAGTGTATTTATACCTGCAGCAAGGAAGGGATTGGCTAGGCAATTATGCAGATTAACAATACTGACAACAGATTGGAGGAAATGATCAGCTGACAGAATCCAAGATGGCTGCGCCCATGCAGACACTTGGAGGGAAGTTTGGTTTGTAATCCATGTGGTAATGAAAACAGTAATGGCGGCGCCGGCCACTGGAGACAGGAGACGCCAGGCTGACAAGTGCACATCCAACCACGCGGACACAGCGGAGGCCGCGGCTGACGTAATCGCCACTCTGACACTCTGCATGCAGAAGCTCAGGGACGGCGACGGAGGCCGCGGGAGACGCCATGCCAGATGTAATAAGGCGTTACTGTGACAGCATCTCAGAGAGACAGGAGAGGATGCAGGAATGTGAACATTAGGATAACAGATGGGATCCGGTCCTGGAGCGCTGAGCCAGCCTTAGGAGGCATCTGATGGGTAAGAAATGGCGTCCAGATACCCGGATCGTGACACCCAGGTCAGATCCATTCCGACTAATGAATGTCGGAATGGATCTGACTTCAATTGAATATACCCCAAAGTATCTATCACAAACAAAAATTACTTAATTAGCAGTAAATTGCAACTTAATTAATGACTTGTAACGCTAATTGTCCTTGTGTGAGCCATCTTTTATAACACATTTACTGTATATGTGCTGTAATTAGAACCGTTTACATGTCCGTTGTACTGTATAGCAATACAAAGTAGATTAGCATGGAATACTTTACTGTGGCTTCCAACAGTATTTACCTGTTACCATTAACATAATGGGAACATATGGGAAAAATAAAAATAAATAAAATGACTAATTCTCGTACTGATGCGGTAATTACAAGTTTGTATTCACATATGCCACTCCAGCATGATGTCTCCCTTGTGTCTATGTACTTTGTCAAACCTTTATGTATCCCCAATATCCGAGTAAATAAACACACTACATACCATACCTGGTGGGAAGAAGTCTATAAAGTTGGTGGCACAGGAAAGCAGTGACGTGCGGTGGGCTGAGGCAGGTGAGGCAGAGCCATTCCTGTCATACTAACGTCTGCTGTTTGTTTGTGACCCCTCCCCTTTTTTAGCACCTGATATATAATTATCTCCAGGAATGATTGAGCAGCTACCACTGTGTGTCTGCATGTGTGAGAAGGCATTGAATGGGATCAACATTTGGAAGGCATGCTGGTCCATGTAGAGATCCTAGGCTCCCAGGTAAGCTAGCCCTCTGCCTGGATGCGTTTTTGTATGAGCCTTCATCATGAGGCCTTACTGTAGACAAATCACATGGCCCTACGTGGGCACTGCTACTATGTAGTGTTAGGACTGCTGATATTGGAGAAGCCTTGACGCAGCTCAGCAGCTAGACATGTCTTTGCAAATGCATGTGACCAATTTCTCTGAAATTCTATTTCCAGATAGGTTCAGGTTATTGTTACAGGTAATTGTCAGTGTCCTGGGGGGATACCAGGGTGGGAAAAAGCACCCCCCTCTCTGCCATACTAACGTTTGCACCAGAGTTTTGACTGCATACAGTATATGAAAAATACAAAGAATATGTTTCAAGTATCTTCTTTGAATTATTCTAATAATTTTTATAGCCAAATCTCTGTAGAAAAAGTTGTGAAGCAAGCAAACTCCTCCCCTGCGTGCTGGAGCAAAGCCCATTACTAGACTCACACTCTGTGGACCAGCATGAGAGAAGCCTTCACAAATCATCAACCATGGGGCAGCGGCATTGCCACATTCACAGCCAAGGTGTCACACACCAACATAGGTGTCTCCACTGCCCGTCATTATGCTGACGAAATCGGTAATTTTGCATAACCACTACCCGGCACCATAGGCCATATCATCTTCACATCAACTAGCTAAAATTGTATTTACAGTTCTCTTTTAGTTTGAAATTGTGTTCCTCAACCAAACGCCCCAAAAAAATCCAAAAATATGCAAAAAGGTTTGCTGTGTTAGTAGGTGAGGGCGGGAGAGAAAGATCTCATGCAAAGAGAACAATCCTTCTGTGTTGCAGCCTTTTGCTATCTCCAGGTCACCTCCTTATCTCAATTTCTTGGACCTCCCGCCTTCTGTACATCACTTTTAACCCCGCACTTGCCTACAGTAACTGACCTTTACGCCCCTGCTTTTCGCTTCCCCTCCACAGGGCCGAAACTAGGATTCTTATTACCCGGGGCAAGGCAGTAATTTGACCCTCCACTCTCTGCAGCAGTCTGTGCCCCACCCCTCTTGTGTCTCTATATGAGATGCTCCACTCCTGCCAAGATGATCAGTTCCACCAGGGGAGACTACCCCCTTATTTTAAACAGACACAATGGGGAAGAGGTGAACAACAGGTGAGCCTACCCCCTTTAAGACTTTACCGATATTTCACAGAAGAAGGGGAACCTACCCCCTTTTAGACTTCTAAACAGTGTGATCATGGGGAGAAAAGGGGAGCCTACCCCATTACTAACTTTATAAAAATGAGCATTGAGGTGAGGGAAAACACATGGGAGCCTACCCCCTAAATTACTTTGTCCCTATCATGCAGAGTGTGCAGCAGAAGACTAACAGGGCAGAGTAGGCATAGTCTGCATCTCGCCCCACGCTGCAGTGCTTCTGCCACCTCTGATCTTCAGAGTTGCCCGGGATACTGGGCAACGCACCAGGCTGCGTTTTTGGTACAGGTTCTTGTTGCTCCCTCCAGCCAGTCACCTTCGACTCTGTCTTCCTGATGCCGTCCTCGCAGGTGCAGGCGGATGTCCCTTCTGGCTCCGCGCTGTTCTCCGGCAGGGGTCTTTCTTCTGTCCTGCAGCTGGCTGCTCCACGGGGCTTGCTCTGGGACCTCACTCCGATGAGTTGTCCTTGTCTCCTTCCGCCAGTTCCTGTCAGCCAGGAGTCAGCCACGGCCTCTCTATCCCTCATGTTGGCTTTTATTAGCCTGCGGTCCCTCCTCCTCAGTGACACTGCTGCTCTTCTAGAAGTGGTCCTCCTGTGCACTCCTATGCATCCTCCTGATGCCTTGACTCTATCCACGGGGTCTCGGGGTGGTGCTATCTCCTCTAGATGGTTGCAGTGGAAGGTGGGTGACTCAAGAACTCAGGTTTCTCAGTGCCCCATCCATTCCAGCGCCCAGGGAATGTGCCCCCTTAGCCCCCCCCCCCAGTTGTGGCCATGCCCTCCATTCTCTAAAAGGGGCTAAATCAGATGACACATTCAGTCGACCCAATGCTGGAGCACTTATATCCATTGGGGTGAATTGATGCCCCTGCATATGCATTACAAGTACCAACCAATCAGATCCTAACTTTCATTTTTCAAACTCCAGCCTGTTAACTGACAGTTAGGAGCGAATTGGTTGGTTCTTTATCTTTCTGTTACAATCTGGGTAGTATATCTGGACAGAGGGTTGATTGAAATGATCTGCGGAATGTATCTGGATGGAGTGTTATGCAAGCCCGGAAATCCTCAAGTCTCCCACTTTCTAAAGCTTCACCTTTAGCAGCCGCCTTTCCTAGGTGGATTAAGTACACCCGGTACTCAGAAGCCCCCAGGTCTTAATGTGGACAAAGAAACTATTGAAGACTGGCCATGTGCAAGGAAATATGCTGAAGTAGAACCCACCTGACACGGAGTGGGTTAAGGCTGGACAGACTGGCACACACTAGACCAGGACAAGACCAAGAATACCAAAAGACAAGAACAAAACAAGATAATAATTAATTAATAACTAGGTATGGTAATAAGGTAAAGGTACTAATGAGATATCTGGGTATTGAGAGACACAGAAGGAGTGATGCACTAATTGTAATAGCAATGGGGAAGTAGTCAGGAGAGAAGACAATAACAGACTAGCAGGCTGGGTGATCCAATTAAAGAGACAGGCAAGAAACATAAATCAAATGGTACATAAATAGCAGAGAATGCTCTAAACTCACAGTGGTTGCTACTGGCAACAACAAAAATGCATAACAATATAATACAGACAGGGAAAGCAGAACAGACATACAAACAATACAGAATGCTCCAAGCCAGTGGATGTTACTCCTGGCAACCACAGAACCAACACAAAGGAGCAAAGAAGACTGAGACAAGGAATTGTTCAGAGAACAGACTAACAGGACAGTGACAATGTACACTGATAAACAGGCCAGAGAGAGACTGTAGTGGAATGGGACTGTGGTAATAGAGACACAGGTGGTGGTATGTGTAAAGCAGCTGTATGCAAATGAAATGATACTGGATAACAACAGAAAGACCAAGATACAGACAAGACAAAGAACAAGTATAGTGTGGAGAAATCCCCACCGCAGCTAAAGCCAAGACAGACAGGAACCAGACAGGACTGGGTCTGGCAAGGATACTTTAGCACAGTATCTCACAGGATAAGAATATGAAACTGAGAGCCAAAGGCTTCCGTGACAAACAGGATCTATGACCAGCCGGGAGTAATGGGCAGACTGGGAATATAGAGAGAACACCAACAAATGGCAAGGTTCAATGCAGTCAGACCCCCTTTAATTACTAAGTCAGTACAACTGTGCTACTGCACATCACCCAGGCTCCTGACTTAACAAGAACCACATGCTGAAGTCAGGTAACGAAGCACTTCAAACCAGGTGTGCTGCAACACGCAGAAGCCAGTCTCCTGGTTGCTAGGAAACAGCCAGATCAGCAAGCAGGGATGAGCTGCTGCTGCAACTGATAACAGTACCCCCTCCTTGAGGATGGACTCCAGACACCCCATCAGGGCCAAGGGAAACCGAGGACTTGACAAGAATAGGCAAACAGACAAGGTAGATCTTAATTTCTCCGTCGAGATTTCTTCTTCTTTTTGCGGGATTGCAGAGGTCCGCGCAAGGTAAGCCTAAGTACGTTATCTGAACTAATAGTATACATCCAGAGAGAGAATAACAGTTTTCTTCTTAGAGATAGATGGTATCAAAGAAGAACAGCTTGATTGGGCATAGGCAGACTGGACAGGTACTGAAAACAGCAGACCAGGCTTTTGCACAACTCCTTTACATGGAGCAGACAGTGAGGCATAGCCAACAGTTAACTTCCGGATGGGAGATCCAGATGAAAATGGTAATGTATTGAGATCAACCTGAGACTGAGAGACCTCAGAAGCCTGGTTCTTGCAAGCTTGACCCTTTTTGTTGGACACCGAGTTCTTGGCTGACAAAACACAACTTGCAGGAGATTCAGAAGGAACTAACTCTGGTCCACCAAACCTCCTGACCACAGCTTGGGTAAAGGCCCCCAAATCCTGCAGAATAGGATCTCTGAATGAGATTATCTGGTCAGCCCACTTTGTAGCTTCCCCTCTGAAGGACATGAGGAGAAGCAACACAATCTTTGATGGAGAACAGAGTGAAGCCGCATCTAAGGACTGCAACATGAGTTCATGAAATTGCTCCAGTTTCCCATAGAAGAGGACTAGCTCTGGATCTTGGTCTTTAGGAGGAAGTTGTGAATCTTCAGCTAACATTACTGGCCTAGGTTTTTTTCTAGATTTTACAGGTTCAGAAGGTCTTACAGAAGCTGAGTGTCTAGAAGTCTCTTTGGGGGACTAGACAGGATCAACCCCTCCTGGAGTCTCGACCGACATTTCCCCTGCTGGGAACTCGGCAGGATCAGAACTTGACAGCAAGTCAGATGCCCCACATGGAGCTACAAAACTTAGCATGGAAACAGTCGCCTCTTCTTAGGCTATAGGACTTGACGCTAAGACAGATGCTCCACATGGAACTACAAGACTGACACAGAGACAGACGCCTCTTCTGAAGCTATGGGACTTGACGCTAAGACAGATGCCCCACATGGAGCTACAAGACTTAGCATGGAAACAGACACCTCTTCTGAGGCTATAGGACTTGACACTAAGACAGATGCTCCACATGGAACTACAAGACTAGACACAGAGACAGATGCCTCCTCTGAGGCTTTGGAGTCAGATGCCCCCTCAGGGACCGCAGAGTCAGATGACCTTTCCAAGGATACAGATTCAGAAGACCCTTCTGGAACTGACCCATCAGCCACCATGTCAGATACTTCTCTTGAGGGAAGCACCTCAGACCCCCCTCCTGGGGTCAGCACCTGAGACACCCCTCCTGGGATCGGCACCTCAGACACCGCTCCTGGACTCCCAACATTGGACATCCTTGAAGAGACCGGAACATCAGATTCCCTTGATGAGACCAGAACATCGGATTCCCTTGATGAGACCGGAACATCGGACTCTCTCCCTGGGACTGGATTATTGGACTCCCTCTCTGGAACTGGATCATAGGACCCTCTTCCTGGGATCAGATCATTAGACTCTCTCCCTGGGACCAGATCATTGGCTTCTCCTGCTGGGGCCAAGCCATTGACCCCAACATCGGATTCCTCAATTAAAATCAGGACATCGGTTTCCTCTACTGAGGTTGCAAAATCCAATGCCCCTCCAGGGGGTGCAGAGCTAGAGGACTCTTCAGAGATTGTAGAGTCGGAAGCATTTCCTAGGGCTACAGGACCAGGTGTTACCCTGGGAATGATGGATTCATGTACCCTAAGTTGGTTCCCAAATCTAACTTGGGTGTTTGGGTCAAAGGCCCCCAGTTATAGACCTGACCCTCCTTTTGGGAACCCATGACACCTTCCTTGGGATTTGTGGAGTCTGGAGCTGCCACTAGAGATGGCTTGGCAACCAGTACCGTGATATGTTGAGCGTCACTTTTACCTGACTTGTGAAGAAAGCAGTCTTTAATAAAGTGACTTGGATTTTCAAAACACATGCAAAGCTTGGTAACAAGAACAAAAATAACACCTACCTACTAAATGGGGTAAAATTAGGGGATACTGTGCTGGAAAAGGACTTAGGTGTCCTCATAGATAGCAAACTAAGCAGTAGTACCCAAAGTAGGACTGCAGCAAAGAAGGCTAATAAGATATTAGCATGCATAAAACGGGGAATTGATGCTAGGGATGAGAGTATTATACTCCCGTTATATAAATCACTTGTGAGGCCACACCTTGAATACTGTGTACAATTCTGGGCACCTTACTACAAAAAGGATATCCTGGAGCTAGAAAAGGTTCAAAGGCGGGTGACCAAACTAATTAAGGGTATGGAGACGCTGGAATACGAGGAAAGGCTTGCAAGACTAGGCATGTTTACACTGGAAAAGAGGAGATTAAGAGGGGACATGATCAACATTTACAAATATTTAAGGGGACAATATACAGATCTTGCGCAGGACCTGTTTTTGGTTAGACCAACACAGAGAACTCGTGGACACTCGCTCAGGTTAGAGGAGAGGAGATTCCGCACAATACGGCGTAAAGGCTTTTTTACGGTAAGGACGATACGTGTTTGGAATTCCCTGCCTGAGGGAGTTGTAATGGCCGAGTCAGTCAACACCTTTAAGAATGGGTTAGATAAATTCCTAATGGATAAGGATATCCAGGGTTACGGGGCATAGTCACGCACTATGGTTATTATAAAAAAGAGGGGTAAAACGTAATGGCAGTCATCAACTTCAGTCAAAATTTTATACAAAATAATCATGCATAGGAGACCACAAATAGGTTGAACTCGATGGACAATTGTCTTTTTTCAACCTTAGATACTATGTTACTATCCTTTCGTTGCTGGCGCTCAGCCTCAGAAGGTTTGGAATGCTGGAAACTCCTGAATCTCCTTTCTGAATACGTAGGAGAGGTCATCACTGACCTAGGAGAACCAGAGTTTATGGTCCTTTCTACCCTAGCAGATTGAGAAGCAATTCTTGTGGTGTCCAAGGAATTCCCAAGCGCTTCAGGAATAAGACCACTGTTCCCTGAATAGGGCTTTACCAACTGTTCACATAGAGACTGCTGAATCCTCAGTTTTTCTGGATCCCCTGTGCTGGCTAACTGAGAAGGCAGAGAACAGCTGTTTTGAGAGATGTCATTTATTCTTTGCCCACATGAACAGCAATAGATTTGAAAAAAAATTGTGTGTAAAGATCTGCTGCTGCAGAGCATCCACACGAATAGACAGCCCTAGAAAGGCTTGTGATGTTAGATTTTGCATATCCTCATATCACTTGAGTCTGCTGGACAGGACCGGAGCTTGATTCTCATCTGGAATCTGGCTTAAGATGGAGGACTGGACTTCCATGAAGAAGACTTTTGCTAGCAATTATATTATAGTACTGTACATATGCTTCTGTAATGGTGGATTCCAGCGGGGATGAATTGATATTGTGTGAGGATGATGTACACACTTATGAGAGTGAGGATGAGTATGGTAGTGATGATAACATCTTGCTACTGCAGAGCTGTTAGCATAGATGTCTAAAGCCCATTGGTAGCTTGTTTTGTAGAGTCCCAACAAATCAAGCACTTCAGACATAAATATGGCAGTCCCTGTTGCTGAAGTGTGGATTGGAGGGCCCAAGGATAATTCTTTTCTGCCACTGCTGTGTGGCAATGTTTTTTAGATGTGCCATAAAATGCTGTGTTTGTGCCGCTGATTTTTTGCTTAGCAACCAACCAGCTCACTGCAGCCTTTGGCCCAAAGTGGATGAAAACAATATCGTGAGCTGTGACCTCAATGTTATTGAGCTTAATAATACTTTAGGAACAAAAAAGGCACAAATTATGTGATTTTAGCTTTTTTTTGACAATTCTTGGAAAAAATACCAAACCAAAACCAGTCACAACTGAAATTCAAAACTGGATGACAAATTAGAACCAAAACAAAAAAATGCAGTATCTCTATCTATCTATCTATCTATCTATCTATCTATCTATCTATCTATCTATCTATCTATCTATCTATCTACACAATATCTATATATCCAGCACACCCTGTTTAATTAAAATTATTGCTCTGGTGCCATCCCGGGGTGTAAACACCCGTATATGTCACTGAAAATGCAGGCAGCACTCCGAGTCTTTTTTATGCAATGGATATTTTTTCGTCCAACATTCCGTATGTTTTGGACTGTCAGCCCGTCAATAGAGATCCCTGGGGCAGATGTATTAACCTGGAGAAGGCATAAGGAAGTGATAAACCAGTGATATGTACAAGGTGATAAAGGCACCAGCCAATCAAATCCTAACTGTTAATTTACATATTGGACCTGATTGGCTGGTGCCTTTATCACCTTGCATATATCACTGGTTTATCACTTCCTTATGCCTTCTCCAGGTTAATACATCTGCCCCCCTGATACATATACACTGTACTGTAAGTAGTTACTTTCTGCACAGCACAAGCAAGATTTTAAGGGGCATAACTAGTACTTCTGGAGTCCAGTAAGTCATGGGGCAGCTCTATTTCAATATATGCGTTGTAGGATCTGGGACGCTACCCCTATCTTTCCAGGCTCAGGAACACAGTCTTGGCAGCCACCCCCTGATAGCAGAGGCAGATTTAGACCTCATGGGGACCTAGGCCAGACACTAATTTGGGGCCCTCCTCCTCAAACAATCCATAGCACAATATCTTGTTATCACTGCTCCTGGCTGTTCCTGCTGTGTTTATGCCCCTTCCCTCACATGTCCATGAGGCAGCAGCGCAGGTCCTACCTGCACACCTGCTGGGCTTGGGGTGGGAACACCACGCTGGTCGGGTGGGTTATCTGCCAGCCAGGCTAGGCTCATCAGGACCCGCTGTCCTTCCGATACAGTCTCTGGTCCTGCAATACGGAAGTTATCATTCTCCCACATTCAAATATCAGTGCCCTAATTGTGCAAGTCATACAATAAGTGTGTGGTATGACAAGATTCATCTCAGAGAGGATTAAAACTAAGATTTCCTTTACTGCTACCCAGAATCGTAATGGGTCAATGGCGCCAAGGGCAAATAAAATAATGTTGCCCCTTGAAAAAGGTGTCTTGTGTTGTAGTCCCCCTTGTATTTTCTGTATAACGCCCATTTATTCCTCATAGTGACCCCTTGTCTGCATATTCCCCGTAGTGACCCCTCTGTCACCATATTCCCTGAAGACCCCTCTGTCAGCATATTCCCTGTAGTGACCCGTCAGCATATTCACCGTAAAGACCCCTCTGTCAGCATATTCCCTGTAGTGACCCGTCAGCATATTCACCGTAAAGACCCCTCTGTCAGCATATTCCCTGTAGTGACCCGTCAGCATATTCCCTGTAGTGACCCGTCAGCATATTCCCTGTAGTGACCCCTCTGTCAGCAAATTCCCTGTAGTGACCCCTCTGTCAGCATATTCCTTGTAGTGACCCCTCTGTCAGCAAATTCCCTGTAGTGACCCTTCTGTCAGCATATTCCCTGAAGGGACCCCTTATCTGTATGTTGATTACAGTTTTGCCCCCTTGCTTGCATTTGTCCTATAGTGCCCCCCCCCCCACTCATCTTTATCATGGCTACTGAGCCTCCTCCTCCCAACCTGTATGTTAATAACAGGGCTGCCTAATCTTCCTGTTAGTGCTCCCAGCTCCCCCCAGTAGTTAACTTACTCATCATAGTAGAGATGCCTCCTTCCTTCCCTCCTTCTGCACTCTCGGCTCCTCTCTGACAGGCAGCATGACTCATCAGCACTTCCTGTCCTGATGCTGCCGGGGGATGAGTGACTGCTGCAGCCGGGGAGTCTCCTCTATGTCTTCCTCCTTATGTGCCTCCAGCAGCCAGATGTGTACATGCAGAGCGTGGCTGCGGGTGGCCCTGGAGCCGTCCTGCCATTGCTACTCACACTTGCTCTGAGTGCTGGCCACAGCGGAGTTGTGGGTAAAGCAGTGGCTGGCCTTTAAGGATTTGACGCCAGGCATCATTCATTATGTCTCCCGTACAGGCCCCGCCCCCCGTCATGTAAGAACCCACACATGTGCAGTCTTCCATCCTGCCTATATATGCATCCCCATTTCAGGGATGGATTTCGGGGCCCCTTAGGATCCGCCAGGCCCTAGATGACCACCTAGGTTGCCTAGCAGTAAATCCGCCTCTGACTGATGGTGGCCCTACCAATATGCAGATATTCCTGGATTCCAATCCAAATAAAGAGTAATAAAAGCAATATATATTGCAGTCGTAAGTTCCGTCGGCACTCAAATTTCCACATGAGTGGTTATATATAGTGTGGTTAAGTTGTGCATTGTGTGGACTGACCTCCATCACATACCGCTGGCACCTACATCAACACCTATAGGATCTGACAACAATGACGTGTGGTAATGTCAGTGGCTGGGGAGACACTGGCTAGTATCAGAGCCACATTTACACACACACACACACACACACACACACACACACACACACACACACACACACACACACACACAATTTGGTGGTGATATGAATAATACAAAGCGCTACCCACAACAGGCTGTAACCCTTTGTAGCGGAAAATCCTTAATGACTCATTTGATGAAAATTGTGCTTACCTGCCGTAGGTTCCATTATTTGGTGTTGAACATGGCTGTGCCTCTGTTCGTTCATGTTACTTCTGATCTTTAGCCACAGCTATGATCAAGGATTCAGAAGCAGAAATGGGAATGAGCAGAGCGAGGCACATGTGGTAAGGACTCAGAAGCACATGTGAGGAGGGGGCACTGGCACAGATTGTATTGGGGAAATGGGTAAAAGGAATACTGTATATGGGGAGGGGGCAGAGCCTTACATGGGAAACTTCAGAGCTCCTCTGTGCATCTCAACTGCCCACATTGCCTCCTTCTGTGCCTGGGGGAGGATAAGAGAGTAATCAGGTATGGGCCCCATGCAGAGGCAGAAAGAAAGGATGTAGAGCTGATGGAGGTGGGACATGTACACCCACCTTTATTTTTGCACTGCCAGTGCTGCAAAAATCAGCCCTTATGTCAGCCCTGTTACAGTACGGTGACGGTATTATGTATAGCAGTGAATTAGAGTGAAGTCGGTTCATTCTGATTCATTATTTCATTGACAAACAGCGGAATAAGAAACTCTGCACACCCTTACACAAAGCAATGAACGTCTCCAAAAATGCTCCCTCACCACTATTTCTTATTTCGTTTTAAAAATATTACTCCCAAAAAAATGAAATCTCAGTTTAGCAGTGCCTTACAAAGCTTGTTATACCAGTAGGCCGCAAAATGGATTACTTCACGACATACTCATACTCAATAATGACACGAACAACATGAGTATTCATATCAAACACCCAAGCGCCAGCTGTCTCTATGAACATTTAAATACCATTGACTCACTGTCACTCTGTCTCACGAGTTCTGTTATTTTTGTAAATAGCTGATTTTTGTTTTAATTCTTGACAAATATGTAGACTTGTAAATTATACACAGAATTGTATTGTAAATTAGAAATCTTTTCTCTTATTTTTCTTTTATTTTCTTCTTTTAATATCAAAACCAGAATACAATGGTGAATTGTATAGAGTTCATCTTTTTCAGCCTTGTCACAATTCATGTTCCATTGAAAATTCAGTTTTGAACCAAATTATCCTTTATCTAACCATCCTTTAAATGTATTTGCTGTTACTTAGTTAGTTACAGTAATTTATGAATCAGGTTTTTGTTTTCTATAAGAAAAGGTGTCGGCACAGAGTAAAAAGTTACAAGTTAATATAACATTAGCTTCAATACCCTGGACAAGTTTTCAGATACTTATTCTATTCATTTCTGAAATCATTTTACTGATTTATTTCTGTTTCCAGCACTATATATAAGATTGAGAAATGAAATTTTAAATGGTTCCTGTACTGTACTTTTGTACTGTACTTTTGAGTGCTGTCAGCATGGGAGAACGAAAGTGGGTGCAAGGGGTGCAAAAGGATTAGTGGGGCCTGGACCCAGGTTATAAAGTTGCATACCAATTTCCCAGAATTGCCTGCTAAGCAGTTGGCTCTGATCCACTGCTCAGCCTGAACCGTGTGACATCACATTTTCAGTGAGAGGAGTGTCTAGTGGATGTTATAATGGTAAGGGGCCATTGTAATGTGGCATAATATGAACCGGCAGGGATCACAGTTTCGACCATAATTAGGTCGACAGTCATTAGGTCGACCACTATTGGTCAACATGGCAAAAGTCGTCATGACCAAAAAGGTTGACATGGAAAAGTTCAACATGGTGAAAAGGTCGACAGGGACAAAAGGTTGACAGTGAAAAAGGTTGACATGATAAATAGCTGACAAAAAGGTCGACACACCTCTTTTTCATTTTTTGTGTAATTTTTTACGTTAATGCACGAGGAACCTCAATTAGTGCACCGTGTACCCTTACATGGCTCGCTCTGTTCGCCATGCTTCGGGCAAGGTTCCTTGCTCTGTTACTTCTGCACTCAGCACAGGTTACTATTCCCAATTGTAGTCCACTTGAATGGTAAAGTATGAAAAATTGAAAAGAATAAAAACAAATAAACATGTGGAACCTCAATTAGTGCACTGCGTCCCCTTGCATGGCTCGCAAGGTTCGCCATGCCTTGGGCAAGGTGGCTTGCGCCATTACCACTGCAATCGGCACAGGTTATTGTTCCCAATCGTAGTCCACGTGGATGGTAAAGTATGAAAAGTTTAAAAAAAATAAAATAAAATAAGTAAGCCATGTCAACCATATGTGTGTCAACCTTTTGTACCTGTCGGCCATAAGCACTATCAACCTTTTACATGTCGACCAAATGGCCATGTCAACCTTTTGTCTATGTGGACCTAATGCATATCAACCATTAGTGGTCGACCTATTGACTCGCGACCTAATTAAGGTCGCCCTAACATCCGGATACCAATATGAGCAGGAGGGCACGGGTATGTGTCATAATCTGATCTGCTCATTGTAATGTGGAGGGAACTATAATGTTATATGATTAGAACTGGTGCACATTTATGTGGCATAAGTTGAACTGGAGGACACTCTAATGTGGCACAGTATGAAATGGGGTGCTGTAATGTGGCATAATATGAACTGGGGACACTATGTCATAATGTGAATTGTGGATACTGTGTGGCATAATGGGGGATATTCAGATGTGGAAGCTAACCAAAAAAGCAAGCAACTGGGCAAAACCATGTGCACTGCAGGTGGGGCAGATGTACCATGTGCAGAGAGTTAGATTTGGGTGGGGTGTGTTCAAACTGAAATCTAAATTGCAGTGTAGAAATAAAGCTTTCTAACATTTGTGAGCTACATGCAAAAGCAGAGAGTATTTACTATAAATGTACTGTATTTCCTGCCTTTGCATTGCAAAATGGTTTGTTCCAGTTACAAACTTACTTGCTTTTTCTGCCTTGCTTGCAAATCGAATCAGGCCCAATGTGTACTGGCAGCCCTATAATGTGATATCATGTAAACTAGGGAACTACAATGATTCATTTAGCTTGAAACAAAATTATTGTGGTTGAATAAACACTGTACTTCCCGCTGTATTCTGCAGTTCTACTGCTCTGTTCCTCTAATACAGCATCCACTCCCATTTTCAATTTTCCATTCCCTATTTACCTCATCAACACTATGTCCAGATTTCCTTAAACTCCCCATCACTAAGTGTCTACATGTGCCTTTAGTTTGCCCTCTGTTCCCACCTCTATCCTTCCCCCTAGTCTCCTGCATCTCCTTCTCTCTTCCCTCCTCTGTCTCCTGTCCACCCCTCCAACTCCCTGAATCTCGTAGCCAATACAGAACCCTGGATTACCCCCTCAGATGCCACTTCTCCTGCTGCTCTCTCCACTGGGGGCCTCACATCTCCACATACCACGGCCCAGGTCTAACCATGATGGTGGTGTTAGGGTCTTTCTATCCTCCGGTTACTCCTACCTGAGATCCATCCCTTACATTCTCTACATTTGAGGTCCATGACTGTTATTTACTGTCCCCCTAACTCTTGCTACAAACTTAAGAACTATGCTTCCAGGCTTCCTCATTTCCTCTCTTCAGACATTCCCTCCATTATCTTAGATGATTTCAACTTCTAAATCGATATCCTCTGCTTCTAGTCTCCTTAACCTCACTTCATTGCTTGGTCTCTCCCAGAGGACCTCCACACCCTCCCATGTGAGAGGGCACTCACCTGATCTGGTCTTCACCCACTGTTGTGATAATTCAGATTACTCCAACTCCCCATTCCCCTTCTTTGACCATAATCTGCTCTGTTTTAATGTATCCCTCTCTGCTTCTCAATCGCAACCTCCTAAGGCTACCATCACTAAGCGTAACATTGAAGGTGTCAATATTGTTTCTTTATCATCCCTGCTTATCTCCTTATCTCACTTCTCTCGCCAATTCTCTCTCTCTCCTGCCCTGAAAAAGCCACTTCCCTATACAATGCCTCCCTAACTTCTGCTCTTGACTGTTGCTTCAGTGACCACTATTCACCCTCGCAGTTCAATACCTCAACCCTGGCATTCCAAATTCACTAGATATCTGAAAAAATGTTTACATACTGCCGAGCAACAATGGAGGTAATTACACTCTAAGGCGGACTTTCATATTTATGCTCTCATCCTACAGTGCTGCCCTCTTCCTCTCTAAAGTCATATTTCGAGAACCTTATCTCTTCCTAGTCTTTAAAGCCTGGCATGTCTTTTCCACTGTCAACTCCTTCCTCTGCTCACCCCCACCTTAACTCCCCTCTTCACTCTCAGTCCTTGACTTTGCTACCTTCTTCACCCTCCATAGTTGACTCAATACATCAAGACATCACATCCCGCCAGACCCTCAGTAACCTGCCCTTCCTCTCCCTGAATACTCCTCCCCATGCTTCTTACCAACTCTGACTTCTTTTTTCCCCTGTATCTCTAGAGTAAGTCATGTCCCTAATCTGGTTCCCCCTCCACCTCCCTAATTGACCCTAACCCCTCCTGCCTCCTCTGCTACGTCTCTCCTTCTGTCTGTTCTCATCTTGTCCACCTCCTCAGTCTCTTCCTCTCACCAGGCACTGTCCTCTCTGCCTTCTAGCATGCCCTTGTCTCCACTATTCTTAAATAACCTACCCTTGATCCTAACATTCTCTGAAATTACCAAGCTATCTATCCTCCCTTATGCCTCCAAACTCCTTAAGTGTATTGTCTACATCTACCTTACTGCCTTTTTTTTCCTCCCACTTCCTGCTTTACCCATTTCAGTCTGGCTTCTGTCCTCTCCACTCCACTGAAACTGCCATCATGAAAATCTGCAATGACCTTATTGCTGCCAAATCCAAAGGCCACTACTCTCTGCTTATTCTCCATGACCCCTCTGCTGTGCACTAACAGTAGATGTTCCCTAAGGTTCTGTTCTTAGACCTCTCCTTTCCTCTCTCTATACAACCTCTTTAGTTGAGCTCATTAGCTTTCTTGACTTCCAATATTATCTCTATGCTGATGATACTCAGATCTACCTTTCCTCTCTTACCTTTACCCTTCTCTCCTCACTCGGATTTACAACTGTTTCTCTGCTATCTCTTCTTTGATGTCCCAGTGCTATCGTAAAATTAACATGTCTAAGACTGCGCTGATCATCTTCCCACTCTCCTGACTAACATCACCTCCCACAATCTCATTATTTATTGATGGCACAACTATCTCATCTAGCACACAAGTACAGTGTCTTGAAGTTATCCTTAACTCCTCCCTCTCCTTCAAACCACACATTCTGTAACTGTTGCAGTCCTGCTGTTTACATCTCAATGGTATATCCAGGATCAGACCATTTCTCACCTTGGATATTACTAAGATGCTCATCTACTCACTGGTCATCTCCAGATTGGACTATTGTAATTATCTCCTATCTGTCCTCCCTGGCTACTGTCTCTCTCCAGTCCAATATATCCTCAGTGCTGCTGCCCACTTATCTTCCTCTCCAAATGTGCTATGTCCACCTCCCTTCTCTTACAAGCCTACACTGGCTCCTCTTCAGAATCCAACTAAAGCTTCTCAAAGTCACTTACAAAGCCTTCACCCATTCCACTCCCATTTACACATCTGACCTTATCTCCCTTTATGTCATCTTTTCTGTGACTGATTACTTCAACCTCCAAGACTTTGCATGTGCTTCTCCCTATCTTCTTCATCAAACCCAGCCATCTCTCATCCTAACCTACTGTTCCACGCACATTGTCTACACCATCTCTGTCACCGCTGTCTGTCTGCCCCTCCTCTTTAGAATGTAAGCTCTCATGAGCAGGGCCCTCTCCCCTCATGTGCTTTTCCTTCTCTTACTTTGATTATCTTCTACTCCAAACATACTCCTTACAATACAGTAACTCTCAATTTTTGCTACCCTGAAGCTTATTTCATGGGATGTAGTCAATATCCCAGTGCTCAGCATGCCAGTGTTCTGAATCCTGGCATCAGAATCCCGACAGATCCCGACTGGGAGTATTAGAGTTAGGTATAGGGAATAGGTTGAGGGTTAGGGTTAAGCTGCAGGAGGGGACGGTTAAGGTTAGGCGCTGGGAGGGGTGGTATAGTATTGGGGTTAGGGTAACCATATTCTCCAAAATCCATTGGGACTTTAAACATCGGGATTCTGCTGCCAGGATTCTGAGCATCGGCATGTGCTGAGTGCTGGGATATTTTGCCCATCCCAGATACATTTATGTGTGTGTGTGTGTGTGTGTGTGTGTGTGTGTGTGTGTGTGTGTGTGTGTGTGTGTGTATGCATTGGGTATGATATCCCGTTGCTCAACAACTTTTTTTGAAAAACCTTAGTGCTAGATCAGCAGTGAATGAGGGGCATTATATTTATTTATTTAGTAATTCAATTAAAAATTGCTTTATTAAGTTATACACATTAGTAAAGACCTTAAAACACTACTAAGCTAATTATCATAGAATATCGGTACTACAAAAGCTCAGTAAAGCTAAGGATATTGGTATCAGAGCAGTGGACAAGGCAGGGGTGTAGTATAACAGGATAGAGATGATTATGTAATGAAGTAGGAGGGAGGAGTCTAGGAAATCAGGAAACATGAAAAATTGGACAGTGATCCAACAGTGAAGTATCATATTAAACTATTACAATTATTCTCTATTGCTAGGGAAAAAAGTAATCATACTGTAAAAGACAAATGTGATTGATCATAAAATAAATCTCCAATGATTCACATATACTACAATATATCCATAAATTCAAAAAAGGTAAATAATTTTTCAGGCCATCCAATATTTTTTAGTATTAATTCAGTCTCTTCATTAAATAGATGGAAGGTTACAGCCATATACTGTATCATTCATCTTCACTGTTATACTAAAGATTCTACATATATTTTAAAGACACACATTATTTTAAATAGAATGAGAATTATAAAATGGCTGATCATCTTTGTATAATCTTTGAACATTTCGATCCCACGATTAACATATGAGGAGTTGATGATTCAATGTCCCTAGACAGAATTAGGCTTAAACAAGAGGTAGTCCTTTGGCATTAACTACTGTATATTTAACCCAGAATTATTAAATATTGTAGATTACTTTAGTCAACAATGTGGCGCAGCCATGGGAAACAAATCTGTCCTTCGTTGTGCCAACATTTTTGTGGAGAAAAGGAAGCCCAGTACATTTATAATTAATTTTTATTTCAGTCAAAAATAAATTAAAATCAACATTATATAGATGACCTACTCATTTGGGAGGAAACTGATGATAAAATATCTCAATTTATGAAAGATCTGAAATCTAATAATTGCAAACTCACTTTCACTTTTAGGAGTAATACTAAATATATAGAGTATATTTATATTTAATTTAAGATCTGCTTTAAGAGAATTACTACTAAAATGTACTTTTAAGAAGTTAATGCAAAGTTATGTTTAATCTGATAGCTGTCCCCATTTACAATAGTACAACACAGCTAGGCCCAAATTTATTAAGCCTTAAAAAGTGATACAGTGGAGACGGATAAAGAATGATAAATGATCAGCCAATCAGCTCATAACTGCCATATCACAGGCTGTGTTTGAAAAATGACAGTTAGGAGCTAATTGGCTGGTCATTTATCACTCTTTATCCATCTCCAGTTTATCACTTTTTAAGGATTAATAAATTTTGGCCCTAATTCCCAGTTTATCAGATTCCGATATAACTGTAGTTCAGTTACTTTAGATTCTTTGTACTAAGTCTTGGGGAGAGCTAAAGTGGATGGAGATAAAGTACCAGTCCATCAGCTCCTAACTGCCATGTTACAGACTGTGTTTGAAAAAATTGGATTTTAATTACCTACCAGTAAATCCTTTTCTCGTAGTCCATAGGGGATACTGGAAATCCATTTAGTACCATGGGGTCCACTTGGAGCCATGGACACTATAGAAGTTTGATAATGTGTGCTGGCTCCTCCCTCTTCGCCCCTCCTACCAGACTCAGTCTACGAAACTGTGCCCGAGGAGATGGACATACTTTGAGAGAAGGAAATAGATAAGGAAAGTGGTGAGATTTTGAACCAGCACAACCATAGTAAGAGGAAAGCCATGCTAACCAAACTTGAAAACAGGGACAGCAACAGCTGAACCAAACAACAGTACATAAACAAGTAACCGTGCAGGAAGAACGAATCACTGGGCAGGCACCCAGTATCCTCTATGGACTACGATAAAAGGATTTACCGGTATGTAATGAAAATCCTATTTTCTCTTACGTCCTAGAGGATACCGGGAATCAGTGGTGCAAGTAGAAAAAATGTATTATAGGTACTGTGTGCGCGCGCCAAAAATGGGTGTGGCCAAATGCCACATGGGGTGCGGCCAATGAAAATGGGGGCGTGGTACACATATGTGGGGCCAGATACACATATGGCCCCAATAGTGCCAGATACACGTTGCCCCACAGTACCAGATATACATTGCCCCACAGTGCCAGATACACAAATGGCCCCACAGTGCCAGATACACAAATGGCCCCACAGTGCCAGATACACAAATGGCCCCACAGTACCAGATACACAAATGGCCCCACAGTACCAGATACACAAATGGCCCCACAGTGTCAGATATACATTGCCCCCACAGTGTTAGATACACATTGCCTCAGTGTCAGATACACATTGCCCCAGTGTCAGATACACATTGCCCCACAGTGTCAGATACACATTGCCCCCACAGTGGCAGAAATACATTGCTACACGGTGTCAGATACACATTGCCCCATGGTGTCAGATACACATTGCCCCATGGTGCCAGATACACAAATGCCCCCACAGTGCCAGATACACATTGCCCCACAGTGTCAGATACACATTGCCCCAGTGTCAGATACACAAATGCCCCAGTGTCAGATACACATTACCCCACAGTGCCAGATACACAAATGCCCCCACAGTGCCAGATATACATTGTCCCACAGTGCAAGATACACAAATGCCCCCACATACACTGCCCCAGGCCGCTGACACTGTAACTTAAAATAGTATGTACTACACCTCAGGCAGTCAAGCTCCCCTCTGAGAGGTGAGCCTGCTCCAGTGCTCCGTGCTCCTAATGTGGCGCCCCCTGAGTGACCCCTTGCAAGTTGCCGTTGCGCTGCTCAAGGAGAAAGCGTGACTGAGAGAAGCGCACAGCCAGCCCCCAGTGTCTTCTGCGTGCCCGTCGCGCCAGCCGCGGGAGTGTGATTACATCACGATCACGCTCCCAGCAGGCAGGCAAGGGGAGGTGTCAAGGACAGTGGAAACGGCTGCTTTGAGTGCAGTGAGCGGCGGCCCGGCGGCGATGGGTACGGGATACCCACGGCAAAATTCTTAACAGTATGCCATACTTGTCCACTTGCACCACTGCTGGGAATCCATTTAGTACCATGAGTAAGTACCAAAGCACCCAACCCGGGTGGGAGAGTGCTGAGGTTCCTGCAGAACAGATTTACCAAACTGAAGGTCTTCAGAGGCCAAGGTATTGAACTTGTAAAACTTGGCAAACGTGTTCATACCCGACCAAGTAGCTGCTCGGTTGATCTGTAATGCTGAGACACCCTGGGCAGCCACCCAAGAAGAGTGGGCCTGTACAGATTTTGTAATCGGCAAACCTGCCAAGGAATAAGCATGCTGGATAGCGAGCCTGATCCAACGTGCAATTGACTGCTTTGAAGCAGGGCACCCAATGTTATGGGCATCAAAAAGAACGAACAGCAAGTCCGATTTCTTGTGACGAGCAGTTCGCTTTACATAGGCCTTCAAAGCCCGTACAACGTCCAATAACTTTGAAGTAGCAGAGGTCAGGTGTTAGTAACAACCGGAAACCACAATTGGCTGGTTGATGTGAAATGCCGACACCACCTTAGGAAGGAATTGCTGATGAGTCCTGAGATCAGCTCTGTCCTCATGGAAAATCAAGTAGGGGCTCTTGTGAGGCAGCGCCCCCATCTCCGACGCGCGCCTTGCCGAAGCCAACCCCAACAGCGTGATGGTCTTCCACGTAAGATACTTTAGGTCTATTTCCTGCAACGGTTCAAACCAGTCCGATTGGAGGAATTGCAGAACCAAATAGAGATCCAAAGGTGCTGTGGGAAACACAAAGGGAGGTTGGATATGAAGACCACCTTTCAGGAATGTCTGGACCACAAAGAGAGAAGCCAATTGTTTCTGAAAGAAAATAGACAAGGCCGAAATCTGAACTTTTATGGAGCCTAGGCATAGGCCCACATCAACTCCCGACTGCAGAAAGAGCAGGAAACATCCCAGATGAAATTCCACCATAGAATAGTATCTGCTGTCACACCAAGAGACATATTTCTTCCAGATATGATGGTAATGTTTTGATGTAACCTCCTTCCTGGCTTGGATCATAGTGGGGATGACCCTGTCAGGAATCCCTCTCCTGGCTAGAATCAGCCATTCAACTTCAATGCCATCAAACGTAGCCATGGTAAGGGTTGATAAACGAATGGATCCTCTCGAAGAGGCAGAGGCCACGGATCTTCGATTAGCATCTCGAGAAACTCTGCATACCAGGCCATTCACTGCCAGTCCAGAGCAATGAGAATTGCTTGATCCCTTTCCCTTTTTATTCTTTTGAGAATTATTGGGATCAGAGGAGTGGGAGGAAACAAGTACACCAGCCGGTAGACCCACGGAGTTGTCAGGGCGTCGACCGCTACAGCTTGTGGGTATCTTGACCTGGAACAATACCGCTTGAGCTTCTTGTTGAGCCAAGAGGCCATCATGTCGATTTGTGGATAACACCACCGACATGTCAGGCACTGGAACACCTCCAGGTGGAAGCCCTATTCCCCCGGGTGCAGATCGTGTCTGCTGAGGAAATCTGCTTCCCAATTGTCTACTCCCAGAATGAAGATTGTCAAAAATGCCACAGCGTGTTTTTCCGCCCAAAGGAGAATCCTTGACACCTCTTACATTGTGGCTCTGCTTTTCGTTCCTCCCTGTCAGTTTATGTACGTGACCACCGTCACATTGTCCGACTGAACTTGAGTGGCCTGATTCTGAAGAAGAGATGAGGACTGCAGGAGGGCGTTGTAGATAGCCCTGAGTTCCAGGATGTTTATTGGAAGGACGACTTCTGGATTGACCATCTTCCTTGAAACTGCATTTCCTGGGTGACTGCACCCCAACCTCTGATGCTTGCGTCTGTGGTTAGAAGGACCCAATTCTGAATCCTGAACCTTCGACCCACCTCTAGGTGAGAAATTTGTAGCCACTACAGGAGGGAGATTCTGGCTTTTGGCGACAGATGAATCCTCTGATGCATGTGAAGATGCGATCCGGACAATTTGTCCAACAGATCAAGCTGGAAGGTCCTTGCATGAAACCTTCCATACTGAATTGCTTCATAGAAGCCACCATTTTCCCCAGAAGGCGGATGTACAGATGTACTGAGATTTGGGTTGGCTTCAAGACGGCCTGAACCATGGACTGGATTACCATTGCATTTTCCAAGGGAAGGAACAATCTCTGAGACTGTGTCCACTATCATTCCCAGGAAATGAAGCTTCTGCGTAGGTTCTAGGTGAGATTTTGTAACCTCACCTGCCAGTATTTTGGCCATTACCTTGTGCCTGGCTTCCTGGGGTGTGCTTCCCTTATTACCCAGCTAGCCCTGCAGTCCAGTGCTGGTGATAGAAGTTTGTTATTATACCTGTATGTTCCTGGTTAGTTTCATGTCCAGTATTGCATCTGTGTCCAGGCCCTGTCTGATAGTGGAATCATGTATTGGTGCTATTATATTCCTTGTGGTGTCCAGCTGGAATCCTGTGCACTCAGTTCTGACAGAATCCAGAGTTCATTACTCTCCACCTGCATTCCTACCTTCAGTGAGAACCTATCAGCCTCCTGTGGAGCTGTGACCTGCCCCTGGATTGTTCCTGTGCAGCCAGTTTATCCAGTATCCTGAGTCCTGGTGTCCGGAGCCTGAGCATTGGAATTTTATCCAGCCTTCCAGTCCTGTAATCCTGTATCTGCAGCCTTGGAGTTCCTGTTCCTTCTGCTTGCACCTTTACCGGTGTTGTGAGTAGCAGCTCTGCCTGTATTTATTCTTACTTTCTGGCTTTTGTGTTTTCTCTGCGGTGGTTTCTGCTATTGCTGTCCTCTTCAAATTATGATGGTTTCGTGTTTGGTGTTCGGACAGCATTACCTTGGTTACAGTTTTGTTGGCGGCCGCACATATCCTAGTTTATTGTTTTTTAGTGGTTTCCCCGATTTTCTTGTGTGTCTGTCTTAGTTTTCCCCTTGTTCTCTCTCTCTCTGTCTCGGTTAACGCCTTGTCACCTACTAAGACCGGGGGGCATCAGAGTTGGGCAGACATAATTCGCCTGTGAAACACGGCTGCCGTGGGCCCAAGAAACCATAGTCTCGCAGGCGTTGACCGACCACTTGGGAGAGACAACGGAGTCAGGATTCACGTTAGGTATTGCTGCGGTATCCCACATCTGTCGCAGCTTCACGCATCTGTACTTGGAACTCTTCTGCTGCCACCCTATCTCCTGGGTTCCAAGTACAGAGAAAATAACAGTATCACCATCCATACAACAAAAAAGAAACAAAGCTAAATGGAGTAGTTTTTTTCTTTTTTTGATCAGTCCAGAATCCAGTCCAGTCGAGAATCCAGTCCAGCCTTGTCTTGTCTAGTTCAGAATCCAGTCCAGCCTTGTCTTGTCTAGTTCAGAATAAAAGTCCAGCCTTATCTTGTCTAGTTCAGAATCCAGTCCAGCCTTGTCTTGTCTAGTTCAGAATCCAGTCCAGCCTTGTCTAGTCCAGTCTTGTCTGTCTAGCCTGAAATCCTCCTGTGCCTACTATGCAAGCCCTGCACGCATCTCTCTCAGCCCCGAACTCTGCTTTCAGTGCCTTGAAACCTGAGCGGCTGGAAGTTTTGCAGGAATCCTTAAAGCAACTCCAAAACCTTCTGACCAAAATTTTTCTTATCCTGCCTGAATTTGTTGAGAGTTCATCTATCTCTAAACAGACTCTTGCTCACAATATTGTGACAAGAGAATCCTCAGATTTGGTTGGAGAGAAAAAGTTTAAAAGTTTCCTGCAGCCCAGGCTCTCAAAGGAGGAGCATCAGTGTTGCAGAAACTTGAATTTGTGCCTATATTGTGGGGGTTTAGGCTACTATCTGCAGACCTGTGAGTTGCGCAAGCCAAAATGTGGTGACAAGTCATGCCTTCTGGCCAAGTTGAGTCAGGATTCAAGACTTATTCCTGTCTCTACTGTGGCAGAGGTACTTGTCATGAAACCCACACTAAAAAGCACCATGGGGGTAATTCCAAGTTGATCGCAGCAGGAATTTTATTAGCAGTTGGGCAAAACCATGTGCACTGCAGGGGAGGCAGATAAAACATGTGCAGAAAGAGTTAGAGTTGGGTGGGTTATTTTGTTTCTGTGCAGGGTAAATACTGGCTGCTTTATTTTTACACTGCAAATTAGATTGCAGATTGAACACACCACACCCAAATCTAACTCTCTCTGCACATGTTAAATCTGCCTCCCCTGCAGTGCACATGATTTTGCCCAACTGCTAACAAAATTCCTGCTGCGATCAACTTGGAATTACCCCCTCTGTCTTATAATTGGGGTTCTTGGTCTAGGGAGCCCCATTATAGATTTAGGAATCAAAGGAGAATGTTTCTCTCATCTCTTGACTTTCCTGTTGAATCAGAGTTGCAAACCCCAGTAGTGGAATCTCAGGGTCCTGGAGCGGTGCCTGATGCTCAGGGTCCTGGAGCGGTGCCTGATGCTCAGGGTCCTGGAGCGGTGCCTGATGCTCAGGGTCCTGGAGCGGTGCCTGATGCTCAGGGTCCTGGAGCGGTGCCTGATGCTCAGGGCCCTGGAGCGGTGCCTGATGCTCAGGGCCCTGGAGCGGTGCCTGATGCTCAGGGCCCTGGAGCGGTACCTGATGCTCAGGGTCCTGGAGCAGTGCCTGATGCTCAGGGTCCTGGAGCAGTGCCCAATGCTCAGGGTCTAAGAGGGGCATCGGATATAATGGTTCAGGTGTCAGTCCCAGAAGGGGTCTCAGAAGCTGTTACCCCAGGTAGGGACTTGAAAGGCACAATCCTAGAATGGGTATCTAAAGTCATAGCTCCAGGAGAGAATTCGAGAAGCACAACCCCAGAAGGGATCTTTGAAGCAATATCCCCAGGTGTGGTCTCAAAAGGCAGAGCCTCAGAAGGAGTTCTAGAAGCTGTTTCCTCTGGAGGGTTTCAAGTGGCTTAGCCCCAGTAGGGGTCTCAGAGGCCATAATCCCAGAGAGGGAGTCCGATGGTCCGGTCCCAGAGAGGGAGTTCGATGGTCCGGTCCCAGAGAGGGAGTCCGATGGTCCAGTCCCAGAGAGGGAGTCCGATGGTCCAGTCCCAGAGAGGGAGTCCGGTGGTCCGGTCCCAGAGAGAGAGTCCGATGGCCCTGTCCCAGAGAGGGAGTCTGGTGGTCCGGTCCCAGAGAGGGAGTCCGGTGGTCCGGTCCCAGAGAGGGAGTCCGGTGGTCCGGTCCCAGAGAGGGAGTCCGGTGGTCCAGTCCCAGAGAGGGATTCTGGTGGTCCGGTCCCAGAGAGGGAGTCCGGTGGTCTGGTCCCAGAGAGGGAGTCCGGTGGTCCGGTCCCAGAGAGGGAGTCCGGTGGTCCAGTCCCAGAGAGGGAGTCTGGTGGTCCGGTCCCAGAGAGGGAGTCCGATGGTCCGGTCCCAGAGGGGGTTCCAAAGGCCACTGCCCCTGGTGGGGTTCAGAAAGTCACAGCCTCAAGTAAGGTCTTTTAGTGACTTTGTCACAGTGAAGCACTCCAGCCAGTCAGCACAAAAATCACAGCCTATTGCCTTTGCTGCTGGATTTGCTTTCCTGTCTTCTCCCTACAGGAATTCGCCTAAAGTTTCAGTACCTCAGTACCTAGGGGAATGGAACTAATCTATGGTCTGTTCTCAGATTCTGAAACTGAGGAGGTTTCTTATATGCTTAGGCACTCCAGTAGGAAAGGGAAGAATCATATGACTGCTTGACCTATATATTTTGAAGACTTTTTTGAGCCAGAGATGTCTTCCTTTCCTGGTGTCTCCAAGCAAGCACAGGGGAAATAGAAGAAAAAGAAAAAATTGCTGACTGTTGCCTTGTTTCTGTTTTCTTGCCATTGTCTGTTTATACCAGTGTGTCAGGTTTTTTTTTAATGTATCCCTTGTTTTGGAAAACCTGAATTTTGGGGTCCGTTGACCCCTCCTCAAGGGGGGGGGTACTGTTATGGGCCACTGCAGTGGCTCATTCCTGTTTTGCATTTAGGTTATGTATTTGGGAATGTATGTTATGTTATACTTCTGTTTCTGTTTCCCTTGGCTTTTATGAGGTGTCCGGAGTCCACCCTTAAGGAGGGGGTACTGTTATGAACCACAAGCAGTGGTTCATTCCTGTTTGCTTTCTGTTCATGAATTTTATGTTATAGTTCTGTTGCATGCCAAGATTTCTCTTATACTTGTTTAGAAGACTCTTGTTGGCCACCAGTGGTGAGTCTGTGTAACTGCAGCCTGTTTTCTATGTGTTAAGCCTCACCTGTCAGATATTTGGTCATTATGTGGTGAGTCTGTGTACTGCAGTCTGGCTCGTGTATGTGTAACCTCACCTGCCAGTATTTTGGCCATTACCTTGTGCCTGGCTTCCTGGGGCGTGCTTCCCTTATTACCCAGCTATCCCTGCAGTCCAGTGCTGGTGATAGAAGTTTGTTATTATACCTGTTTGTTCCTGGTTAGTTTCATGTCCAGTATTGCATCTGTGTCCAGGCCCTGTCTGATAGTGGAATCCTGTATTGGTGCTATTATATTCCTTGTGGTATCCAGCTGGAATCCTGTGTACTCAGTTCTGACAGAATCCGGAGTTCATTACTCTCCACCTGCATTCCTACCTTCAGTGAGAACCTGTCAGCTTCATGTGGAGCTGTGTCCTGCCCCTGGATTGTTCCTGTGCAGCCAGTTTATCCAGTATCCTGAGTCCTGGTGTCCAGAGCCTGATCATTGGAATTTTAATCCAGCCTTCCAGTCCTATAATCCTGTATCTGCAGCCTTGGGGTTCCTGTTCCTTCTGCTTGCACCTTTACCGGTATTGTGAGTAACAGCTCTGCCCGTATTTATTCTTACTTTTTGTTTTTTGTGTTTTCTCTGCGGAGGTTTCCGCTATTGCTGTCCTCACCGAATTACGACAGTGTCATGTTTGGTGTTCGGACAGCATTACCTTGGTTACAGTTTTGTTGACGGCAGCACCGCACATATACTAGTTTATTGTTTTTTAGTGGTTTCCCCTAATTTTCTTGTGTGTCTGTCTTAGTTAGTTTTCCCCTTGTTCTCTCTCTGCCATGGTTAATGCCTACTAAGACCGGGGGGCATCAGAGTCGGGCAGACATAATCCGCCCATCAAACGCAGCTGCCGTGGGCCCAAGAAACCATAGTCTCGCAGGCGTTGACCGACCACTTGGGAGAGACAACGGAGTCAGGATTCCCATTAGGTATTGCTGCGTATCCCAGTTCTGTTGCAGCTTTACAAATCTGTACTTGGAACTCTTCTGCTGCCACCCTATCTCCTGGGTTCCAAGTACAGAGAACATAACACTCTGCCATCACTTTGGTGAACACCCGCGGTGCCATGGAGAGACCAAATGGCAGGGCCTGGAACTGGTAGTGATATTCCTGCAGTGCAAATCATAGATATGCCTGATGAGGCGGCCATATCGGAATGTGAAGGTATGCATCTTTGATATCCAGAGACACTAGGAATTCCCCCTCTTCCAGACCTGAGATCACTGCTCTCAGAGACTCCATCTTGAACTTGAACACTCGTAAGTATGGGTTCAATAACTTGAGGTTCAGAATCGGTCTTACCAAACTGTCCGGTTTCGGTACTACAAACAAGCTGGAATAGTAACCCTTGTTTTGTAGATGAGGTGGAACTGGAACAATGACCTATGTCTGTAACAGTTTTTGAATGGCGTCTTGTAAGGTTAGTCTTGCCTCTTGTGAAACTGGTAAGCCTGATGTGAAGAATCTGTGAGGAGGGAGATCCTGGAACTCCAGCCTGTAGCCCTGGGATATAAGGTCTATGACTCAGGGATCCTGGCAAGATCTTGTCCAGGCGTGACTGAAGAATTTCAGCATGGCTCCCACCTGCCTGTCTCACAGGCATTGCGGAACGCTTTGAGGAGGCAGAGACGGAGCTCTGTTCCTGTGAACCAGCAGCCGCTGGTTTTCATGATTTACCTCTAGCACGTCTGGTGGAGACAGAAGAGCCTCTGGCGTTGCCATGAAACTTTGCAGTCCAAAAGGACTGTAAATTGGGTCCTGAGTAGGCCTTCCTAGATGGCGAAGCTGCAGAAGGCAGATAGGTGGATTTACCTGCAGTAGCTCGTGAAATTCATTAGTCGAGTTCATCGCCAAATAAGGCCTCACCTGTGAAAGGCAGGCCTTCCACACCTTTTTTTGGAGTCCGCGTCAGCAGTCCACTGATGTAGCTGTAATCCCCTGCGTGCCAACACTGCCATAGCTGAGGTGCGTGCATTAAGCAAACCTATCTCCTTAATGTCTTCCACTATAAAGTTCGCAGAGTCATGTATGTGTTGCAGGAGTAAAGCAATTTCCTCTTGAGGTAAGGTGTCTAACCCCTCAATTAAATTACCAGACCATTTAGCAATAGCTCGCGTAATCCATCCACATGCTATAGTGGGTCTCTGGGCCACCCCAGCAGCTGTATACAAACATTTGAGTGTAGTCTCAATCTTACGATCAGCTGCATCCTTTAGGGAGGCTGCACCAGGAACAGGTAATACTATTTTACGTGAGAGCCTGGAGACTGACGCATCCACTATCGGTGAATGCAGGATATGGGCCAAAGAACGTTTTTGCAGGCAAATGGTAGAGGACTGAGACGCTGGTCTGAGTACTGAGTACTCAGTCATAGACTGTTTTAAGTATTGCGTCTCTTTCAAATTACGAGATAATTTAGTAGAGATGGTGGAAATCATCCCCAGAATGGAGTCCAGCCATACTGGCTCCGTCCCACTAGCCTGAGAAGGGATACTACACTGAGTGCACACTAGAGATGTGCACTTGAAATTTTTCGGGTTTTGTGTTTTGGTTTTGGGTTCGGTTCCGCGGCCGTGTTTTGGGTTCGACCGCGTTTTGGCAAAACCTCACCGAATTTTTTTTGTCGGATTCGGGTGTGTTTTGGATTCGGGTGTTTTTTTAAAAAAACACTAAAAAACAGCTTAAATCATAGAATTTGGGGGTCATTTTGATCCCAAAGTATTATTAACCTCAAAAACCATAATTTCCACTCATTTTCAGTCTATTCTGAATACCTCACACCTCACAATATTATTTTTAGTCCTAAAATTTGCACCGAGGTCGCTGGATGACTAAGCTAAGCGACCCTAGTGGCCGACACAAACACCTGGCCCATCTAGGAGTGGCACTGCAGTGTCACGCAGGATGGCCCTTCCAAAAAACACTCCCCAAACAGCACATGACGCAAAGAAGAAAAAAAGAGGCGCAATGAGGTAGCTGTGTGAGTAAGATAAGCGACCCTAGTGGCCGACACAAACACCTGGCCCATCTAGGAGTGGCACTGCAGTGTCACGCAGGATGGCCCTTCCAAAAAACACTCCCCAAACAGCACATGACGCAAAGAAGAAAAAAAGAGGCGCAATGAGGTAGTTGTGTGAGTAAGATAAGCGACCCTAGTGGCCGACACAAACACCTGGCCCATCTAGGAGTGGCACTGCAGTGTCACGCAGGATGGCCCTTCCAAAAAACACTCCCCAAACAGCACATGACGCAAAGAAGAAAAAAAGAGGCGCAATGAGGTAGCTGTGTGAGTAAGATAAGCGACCCTAGTGGCCGACACAAACACCTGGCCCATCTAGGAGTGGCACTGCAGTGTCACGCAGGATGGCCCTTCCAAAAAACACTCCCCAAACAGCACATGACGCAAAGAAGAAAAAAAGAGGCGCAATGAGGTAGCTGTGTGAGTAAGATAAGCGACCCTAGTGGCCGACACAAACACCTGGCCCATCTAGGAGTGGCACTGCAGTGTCACGCAGGATGGCCCTTCCAAAAAACACTCCCCAAACAGCACATGACGCAAAGAAGAAAAAAAGAGGCGCAATGAGGTAGCTGTGTGAGTAAGCTAAGCGACCCTAGTGGCCGACACAAACACCTGGCCCATCTAGGAGTGGCACTGCAGTGTCCGCAGGATAACCCTTCCAAAAAACACTCCCCAAACAGCACATGACGCAAAGAAGAAAAAAAGAGGCGCAATGAGGTAGCTGTGTGAGTAAGATAAGCGACCCTAGTGGCCGACACAAACACCTGGCCCATCTAGGAGTGGCACTGCAGTGTCACGCAGGATGGCCCTTCCAAAAAACACTCCCCAAACAGCACATGACGCAAAGAAGAAAAAAAGAGGCGCAATGAGGTAGCTGTGTGAGTAAGATAAGCGACCCTAGTGGCCGACACAAACACCTTGCCCATCTAGGAGTGGCACTGCAGTGTCACGCAGGATGGCCCTTCCAAAAAACACTCCCCAAACAGCACATGACGCAAAGAAGAAAAAAAGAGGCGCAATGAGGTAGCTGTGTGAGTAAGATAAGCGACCCTAGTGGCCGACACAAACACCTGGCCCATCTAGGAGTGGCACTGCAGTGTCACGCAGGATGGCCCTTCCAAAAAACACTCCCCAAACAGCACATGACGCAAAGAAGAAAAAAAGAGGCGCAATGAGGTAGCTGTGTGAGTAAGCTAAGCGACCCTAGTGGCCGACACAAACACCTGGCCCATCTAGGAGTGGCACTGCAGTGTCCGCAGGATGACCCTTCCAAAAAACACTCCCCAAACAGCACATGACGCAAAGAAGAAAAAAAGAGGCGCAATGAGGTAGCTGTGTGAGTAAGATAAGCGACCCTAGTGGCCGACACAAACACCTGGCCCATCTAGGAGTGGCACTGCAGTGTCACGCAGGATGGCCCTTCCAAAAAACACTCCCCAAACAGCACATGACGCAAAGAAGAAAAAAAGAGGCGCAATGAGGTAGCTGTGTGAGTAAGCTAAGCGACCCTAGTGGCCGACACAAACACCTTGCCCATCTAGGAGTGGCACTGCAGTGTCACGCAGGATGGCCCTTCCAAAAAACACTCCCCAAACAGCACATGACGCAAAGAAGAAAAAAAGAGGCGCAATGAGGTAGCTGTGTGAGTAAGATAAGCGACCCTAGTGGCCGACACAAACACCTGGCCCATTTAGGAGTGGCACTGCAGTGTCACGCAGGATGGCCCTTCCAAAAAACACTCCCCAAACAGCACATGACGCAAATAAAAATGAAAGAAAAAAGAGGTGCAAGATGGAATTGTCCTTGGGCCCTCCCACCCACCCTTATGTTGTATAAACAGGACATGCACACTTTAACCAACCCATCATTTCAGTGACAGGGTCTGCCACACGACTGTGACTGAAATGACGGGTTGGTTTGGACCCCCACCGAAAAAGAAGCAATTAATCTCTCCTTGCACAAACTGGCTCTACAGAGGCAAGATGTCCACCTCATCATCATCCTCCGATATATCACCGTGTACATCCCGCTCCTCACAGATTATCAATTCGTCCCCACTGGAATCCACCATCTCAGCTCCCTGTGTACTTTGTGGAGGCAATTGCTGCTGGTCAATGTCTCCACGGAGGAATTGATTATAGGCCCTCATTCCGAGTTGATCGGTCGCAAGGCGAATTTAGCAGAGTTACACACGCTAAGCCGCCGCCTACTGGGAGTGAATCTTAGCTTCTTAAAATTGCGACCGATGTATTCGCAATATTGCGATTACTAACTACTTAGCAGTTTCTGAGTAGCTCCAGACTTACTCTGCCTGTGCGATCATTTCAGTGCTTGTCGTTCCTGGTTGACGTCACAAACACACCCAGCGTTCGCCCAGGCACTCCCACCGTTTCCCCGGCCACTCCTGCGTTTTTTCCGGAAACTGTAGCGTTTTCAGCCACACGCCCCTGAAACGCCGTGTTTCCGCCCAGTAACACCCATTTCCTGTCAATCACATTACGATCGCCGGAGCGAAGAAAAAGCCGTGAGTAAAATTACTTTCTTCATAGTAAAGTTACTTGGCGCAGTCGCAGTGCGAACATTGCGCATGCGTACTAAGCGGATTTTCACTGCGATGCGATGAAAAATACCGAGCGAACAACTCGGAATGAGGGCCATAATTCATTTTAATGAACATCATCTTCTCCACATTTTCTGGAAGTAACCTCGTACGCCGATTGCTGACAAGGTGAGTGGCGGCACTAAACACTCTTTCGGAGTACACACTTGTGGGAGGGCAACTTAGGTAGAATAAAGCCAGTTTGTGCAAGGGCCTCCAAATTGCCTCTTTTTCCTGCCAGTATAAGTACGGACTGTCTGACGTGCCTACTTGGATGCGGTCACTCATATAATCCTCCACCATTCTTTCAATGGTGACAGAATCATATGCAGTGACAGTAGACGACATGTCCGTAATCGTTGTCAGGTCCTTCAGTCCGGACCAGATGTCAGCATCAGCAGTCGCTCCAGACTGCCCTGCATCACCGCCAGCGGGTGGGCTCGGAATTCTGAGCCTTTTCCTCGCACCCCCAGTTGCGGGAGAATGTGAAGGAGGAGATGTTGACAGGTCGCGTTCCGCTTGACTTGACAATTTTGTCACCAGCAGGTCTTTGAACCCCAGCAGACTTGTGTCTGCCGGAAAGAGAGATACAAGGTAGGTTTTAAATCTAGGATCGAGCACGGTGGCCAAAATGTAGTGCTCTGATTTCAACAGATTGACCACCCGTGAATCCTTGTTAAGCGAATTAAGGGCTCCATCCACAAGTCCCACATGCCTAGCGGAATCGCTCCCTTTTAGCTCCTCCTTCAATGCCTCCAGCTTCTTCTGCAAAAGCCTGATGAGGGGAATGACCTGACAGGCTGGCAGTGTCTGAACTGACTTCACGTGTGGCAAGTTTAAAAGGTTGCAGAACCTTGCACAACGTTGAAATCATTCTCCACTGCGCTTGAGACAGGTACATTCCACCTCCTATATCGTGCTCAATTGTATAGGCTTGAATGGCCTTTTGCTGCTCCTCCAACCTCTGAAGCATATAGAGGGTTGAATTCCACCTCGTTACCACTTCTTGCTTCAGATGATGGCAGGGCAGGTTCAGGCGTTTTTGGTGGTGCTCCAGTCTTCTGTACGTGGTGCCTGTACGCCGAAAGTGTCCCGCAATTCTTCTGGCCACCGACAGCATCTCTTGCACGCCCCTCTCGTTTTTTAAAAAATTCTGCACCACCAAATTCAAGGTATGTGCAAAACATGGGACGTGCTGGAATTTGCCCATATTTAATGCACACACAATATTGCTGGCGTTGTCCGATGCCACAAATCCACAGGAGAGTCCAATTGGGGTAAGCCATTCCGCGATGATCTTCCTCAGTTGCCGTAAGAGGTTTTCAGCTGTGTGCGTATTCTGGAAACCGGTGATACAAAGCGTAGCCTGCCTAGGAAAGAGTTGGCGTTTGCGAGATGCTGCTACTGGTGCCGCCGCTGCTGTTCTTGCGGCGGGAGTCCATACATCTACCCAGTGGGCTGTCACAGTCATATAGTCCTGACCCTGCCCTGCTCCACTTGTCCACATGTCCGTGGTTAAGTGGACATTGGGTACAACTGCATTTTTTAGGACACTGGTGAGTCTTTTTCTGACGTCCGTGTACATTCTCGGTATCGCCTGCCCAGAGAAGTGGAACCTAGATGGTATTTGGTAACGGGGGCACACTACCTCAAGAAATTGTCTAGTTCCCTGTGAACAAACGGCGGATACCGGACGCACGTCTAACACCAACATAGTTGTCAAGGCCTCAGTTATCCGCTTTGCAACAGGATGACTGCTGTGATATTTCATCTTCCTCGCAAAGGACTGTTGGACAGTCAATTGCTTGGTGGAAGTAGTAAAAGTGGGCTTACGACTTCCCCTCTGGGATGACCATCGACTCCCAGCAGCAACAACAGCAGCGCCAGCAGCAGTAGGCGTTACACGCAAGGATGCATCGGAGGAATCCCAGGCAGGAGAGGACTCGTCAGAATTGCCAGTGACATGGCCTGCAGGACTATTGGCATTCCTGGGGAAGGAGGAAATTGACACTGAGGGAGTTGGTGGGGTGGTTTGCGTGAGCTTGGTTACAAGAGGAAGGGATTTACTGGTCAGTGGACTGCTTCCGCTGTCGCCCAAAGTTTTTGAACTTGTCACTGACTTATTATGAATGCGCTGCAGGTGACGTATAAGGGAGGATGTTCCGAGGTGGTTAACGTCCTTACCCCTACTTATTACAGCTTGACAAAGGCAACACATGGCTTGACAAATGTTGTCCGCATTTCTGTTGAAATACTTCCACTCCGAAGAGCTGATTTTTTTGGTATTTTCACCAGGCATGTCAACAGCCCTATTCCTCCCACGGACAACAGGTGTCTCCCCGGGTGCCTGACTTAAACAAACCACCTCACCATCAGAATCCTCCTTGTCAATTTCCTCCCCAGCGCCAGCAACACCCATATCCTCCTCATCCTGGTGTACTTCAACACTGACATCTTCAATCTGACTATCAGGAACTGGACTGCAGGTGTTCCTTCCAGCACTTGCAGGGGGCGTGCAAATGGTGGAAGGCGCATGCTCTTCACGTCCAGTGTTGGGAAGGTCAGGCATCGCAACCGACACAATTGGACTCTCCTTGTGGATTTGGGATTTGGAAGAACGCACAGTTCTTTGCGGTGCTTTTGCCAGCTTGAGTCTTTTCATTTTTCTAGCGAGAGGCTGAATGCTTCCATCCTCATGTGAAGCTGAACCACTAGCCATGAACATAGGCCAGGGCCTCAGCCGTTCCTTGCCACTCCGTGTGGTAAATGGCATATTGGCAAGTTTACGCTTCTCCTCCGACAATTTTATTTTAGATTTTTGAGTCCTTTTTTTACTGATATTTGGTGTTTTGGATTTTACATGCTCTGTACTATGACATTGGGCATCGGCCTTGGCAGACGACGTTGCTGGCATTTCATCGTCTCGGCCATGACTAGTGGCAGCAGCTTCAGCACGAGGTGGAAGTGGATCTTGATCTTTCCCTAATTTTGGAACCTCAACATTTTTGTTCTCCATATTTTAATAGGCACAACTAAAAGGCACCTCAGGTAAACAATGGAGATGGATGGATACTAGTATACTTATGGATGGACCAGCGACTGCCGACACAGAGGTAGCTACAGCCGTGGACTACCGTACTGTGTCTGCTGCTAATATAGACTGGATGATAATGAGATGAAATTAATATATATATATATATATATATATATAATATCACTAGTACTGCAGCCGGACAGGTATATATATTTATTATGTAATGACTGATGACGGACCTGCTGGACACTGTCAGCTCAGCAGCACCGCAGACTGCTACAGTAAGCTACTATAGTAGTATGTATCAAGAAGAAAGAGAAAAAAAAAACCACGGGTAGGTGGTATACAATTATGGATGGACCAGTGACTGCCGACACAGAGGTAGCTACAGCCGTGGACTACCGTACTGTGTCTGCTGCTAATATAGACTGGATGATAATGAGATGAAATTAATATATATATATATATATATATAATATCACTAGTACTGCAGCCGGACAGGTATATATATTTATTATGTAATGACTGATGACGGACCTGCTGGACACTGTCAGCTCAGCAGCACCGCAGACTGCTACAGTAAGCTACTATAGTAGTATGTATCAAGAAGAAAGAGAAAAAAAAACCCACGGGTAGGTGGTATACAATTATGGATGGACCAGCGACTGCCGACACAGAGGTAGCTACAGCCGTGGACTACCGTACTGTGTCTGCTGCTAATATAGACTGGATGATAATGAGATGAAATTAATATATATATATATAATATCACTAGTACTGCAGCCGGACAGGTATATATATATATTTATTATGTAATGACTGATGACGGACCTGCTGGACACTGTCAGCTCAGCACCGCAGACTGCTACAGTAAGCTACTATAGTAGTATGTATCAAGAAGAAAGAGAAAAAAAAAAACCACGGGTAGGTGGTATACAATTATGGATGGACTAGCGACTGCCGACACAGAGGTAGCTACAGCCGTGGACTACCGTACTGTGTCTGCTGCTAATATAGACTGGATGATAATGAGATGAAATTAATATATATATATATATATATATATATATATAATATCACTAGTACTGCAGCCGGACAGGTATATATATTTATTATGTAATGACTGATGACGGACCTGCTGGACACTGTCAGCTCAGCAGCACCGCAGACTGCTACAGTAAGCTACTATAGTAGTATGTATCAAGAAGAAAGAGAAAAAAAAAAACACGGGTAGGTGGTATACAATTATGGATGGACCAGCGACTGCCGACACAGAGGTAGCTACAGCCGTGGACTACCGTACTGTGTCTGCTGCTAATATAGACTGGATGATAATGAGATGAAATTAATATATATATATATAATATCACTAGTACTGCAGCCGGACAGGTATATATATTTATTATGTAATGACTGATGACGGACCTGCTGGACACTGTCAGCTCAGCAGCACCGCAGACTGCTACAGTAAGCTACTATAGTAGTATGTATCAAGAAGAAAGAAAAAAAAAAAAACACGGGTAGGTGGTATACAATTATGGATGGACCAGCGACTGCCGACACAGAGGTAGCTACAGCCGTGGACTACCGTACTGTGTCTGCTGCTAATATAGACTGGATGATAATGAGATGAAATTAATATATATATATATATATAATATCACTAGTACTGCAGCCGGACAGGTATATATATTTATTATGTAATGACTGATGACGGACCTGCTGGACACTGTCAGCTCAGAGCACCACAGACTGCTACAGTAAGCTACTATAGTAGTATGTATCAAGAAGAAAGAGAAAAAAAAACACGGGTAGGTGGTATACAATTATGGATGGACCAGCGACTGCCGACACAGAGGTAGCTACAGCCGTGGACTACCGTACTGTGTCTGCTGCTAATATAGACTGGATGATAATGAGATGAAATTAATATATATATATATATATATATATATATATATAATATCACTAGTACTGCAGCCGGACAGGTATATATATTTATTATGTAATGACTGATGACGGACCTGCTGGACACTGTCAGCTCAGCAGCACCGCAGACTGCTACAGTAAGCTACTATAGTAGTATGTATCAAGAAGAAAGAGAAAAAAAAAACCACGGGTAGGTGGTATACAATTATGGATGGACCAGCGACTGCCGACACAGAGGTAGCTACAGCCGTGGACTACCGTACTGTGTCTGCTGCTAATATAGACTGGATGATAATGAGATGAAATTAATATATATATATATATATATATATAATATCACTAGTACTGCAGCCGGACAGGTATATATATTTATTATGTAATGACTGATGACGGACCTGCTGGACACTGTCAGCTCAGCAGCACCGCAGACTGCTACAGTAAGCTACTATAGTAGTATGTATCAAGAAGAAAGAGAGAAAAAAAACCACGGGTAGGTGGTATACAATTATGGATGGACCAGCGACTGCCGACACAGAGGTAGCTACAGCCATGGACTACCGTACTGTGTCTGCTGCTAATATAGACTGGATGATAATGAGATGAAATTAATATATATATATATATATATAATATCACTAGTACTGCAGCCGGACAGATATATATATTTATTATGTAATGACTGATGACGGACCTGCTGGACACTGTCAGCTCAGCAGCACCGCAGACTGCTACAGTAAGCTACTATAGTAGTATGTATCAAGAAGAAA